>NC_060210.1:142697500-142997500 GCF_021130785.1 Homalodisca vitripennis
TCCCTAAATTGAAGACATTAGCACGAAAACATGTTGAGAATGTTACAATCTAAGAATTTTGGGTTATAGACAATATATTTAGTACCTTTAGTCACACGATTTTGAGTTTTATATTAAAAACTTTGTGTTGAAAATCACTTTTATAATCTGAAAAAGTTTTATAAAGCAATTAAATGATGATTAAGAGCAAGTCGTGAAAGATTATTATATTTACAATGACTGAAATAATAATAAAGTTCAATTGCTGACGAAATACAATAAGTTATTTTTACTGTTGGTACAATTAATGAAAGATGACTCAGCCTCCAATAAAGTATTTTCTCACCGAATAGCCATTAAATGCTATAAAGTTCGGCAAGATTGGAGGAGGCCGGAACAATCAGTCCGCTAATCTCTGGTTCCGGCGAAGCGCACAGCCTTAGTAATCAAGTTAGAGCTACAGACGTAATCGTGTGGATTCTGTTTGCCTCTTCACAGATTTATCATCCCTCCCTTTGTGCAGGCCACAAAAGGTTACTTGAAATTGTAAGTTTTAGTAATAAATAAGCAAGAAAAACGTTAATGACGATATCCTGCAAGATATATTTACTAATATTTCTTGTTGTAAACCGCTTTAACCTGTTTTCTATTATAGGTATGTACATTTTTTTTATCAGAAAATAACGTTGCAACTACTGGCAATAACGATGCAATAATTTTTTAAGCCTAAAAAATCAGTTTATTACAAGATAAGAAAATGCTAGTTTTAAAAGGGATTATTAAAACTTTTGCTTGTTAAAAATGCAGAGAAAATGTGAAAGATTAGGGAATAATTTTAATAAAATTTAGTTATAAACGTTTTATTACCAAAACCTGTTTTATACTACTCTAGAGTCGAATGTAGAAATAAATATATTGTTTACATTACAAATTATCCACATATTATTATATGTACCGTATACACATTTTATTAAAATATACATACATATAGTATATATATGTATAGTATATATAAACTACATATACATATAGTATTGTATACATATACATTTACATAAATAGAATAAAAAGTTATAATATATTATATTAGTATTAAAATATAACTTCAATTTCACTTATAATATAACCTAAAGTACAGTAAAAACTAATAACGGATATTTACTGATTAGATATTAATTATATTTAAACCACAAATTCTTTATAAAATTATTTTATATTGTATTATATATAATTGGAAATCACCACCTTTGTTATAAGGTAATAACTGGTTATAATGATTTCCGAAAATGGTTCACGTATTATATAGAGCGATAACGTATTAAAATCTCTATTGAATTATTGAATATTCTTATATAATTATTTAGTGTCGTATATGTTTTTATCGTATGAAAATAAACATGATATAATAATAATTATATACATAAAAATCACTATATTAACAGAGTTTATCAGTTACAACGTTCTGATTTACAATTAATACATATAAAAAAGATAATTTAAATAAAACATTTAAAATAACAGTTAAAATTGAGAATTAGTATTCTTAAGCTAAATTTCATCCTAAACGCATTCCAAATTTAGTATGTAAAGTCGAGAGGTTGAACAAAAGTTAAGACATTATGGAGGCAGCTTATACAATACGGGATCTATAGAAAAAAAGACTTTACCTACCTAATTACTGCATCAGCCCGTGAAAGTGTAACTTCCGATTATGATGGTTGCTCTATTGCGCTATGTCTTCCCGGTCTCTCTCTAGTACTGAGCTTCCAGATGGATAGATAGCCACACAATCGAAAGGTCTAAAATTGAAAAAAATCATATAGCAGTGAATTATTTACTACATGCACTTTAAATGTAACACCACCCAAACAGATTAATTAACGAGGTAACATTTACAGATGAATTAAGCCACAGGCGAGTAAAATCATATTATACATGAAATAAAGTATAATTCATGAAAATATATTAAGGAACAAAAAAACATTATACTCGATTTATGTGCTATATGACTGATACATTTCTGACTTCAGAAATCAAATGAGAGAGAAACATGTTTGAGATATGACGCGAGAGATAGATACACGCTTGATTGCTTGCAATACCTGAATACGTTACTGATTGGATCTGAGTCTGTAGTGAATATATTCTTGCTTCAATCGTAAGATGTTATTGAATTTTACTAGAAAAAAAACACTGTATTTTATTGTTTTATTGTTGTATTTTTAAAGTCATAAACGAATTATTATTATCTATAATATTGCATAATTTTTACTGTATATTTCACCAGAATGGTTTTCTAAGTTATACATGTGATATACTATTTTGCGGATGATTATTCAACGTTTATAATATTTTCAAGTGCATGAACAATAAATTATACTACCGTTAATTAATAACACCTCAAGGCTTTTCAAGTAGTTATTGTTTATATATGCTATGACTTTAAAACTGCCTTTATATACTTGGATATTTATCCCTATATTAATACTTTTTACAGAAGTAAAACGAAGTGAAATTCTAGAACGAATAAAAATATTAATTGTAATGCAAAAACTTTCTTGATAAAGCCACTGAACACTCTAAATGTAATATAATTTATTTGATTTGAAGCATGGGCTGTTCTGTTAAGACTTCTAGAGTAAAAAAGCATTCTCATTAAGTTTGTTCTCAAAAGTTGGTAGTGTTAAACCGAGAGACTACCACAAAAAAATCATTAAAACTCTAATAACCAACCAATTTCAGAACTCACTGTAATTAAGTCAAGTTTAATTTGTTTACTTGAAAGGAGAAGTAATTTGCATTTTGTTTTAAAATAGAGATGAAAGGAGCAGTGCTGCATACATAATTATGTTAAATATAAACTGAAAGCTCTTTTGACTTTTCTTTTGGAGAAATACCTATGTTATTATATTGCAAACGATATTTTGCCCTTACCGAGAAGGAAACGTGAAATTTAACTAACAGCAAAATAAAAATAAATAATTAAAAATAAGATTTGTCAGTATGGTTTGTATTTTTATTGAAGTGTATTTTATCAGGATTTTCAGAAAATCCGGCAAAATCCAACACAATGATAAATGCTTTACTACATTAAGTAATTTTAATATTGTTTTAAATGTATTCTACATTATAGTAGAGAGTAACCATAACTCAATAACCGTAACCGTAATTAATAACGTGTGTATTGTTTAGTTATGTAATGGAAAGTAACGGCCATATAACATTTTTGGAAATAAATGTAATATGTTTTATTAATTGTTTCATATTCAGGACTTTTGTACATTTTGCATCCCAGTTATCAATATTCTATTGATGTATTACATATTCTACTAAAAATTTAAATACTTGTATTGCTTTATATCTATTTATAGTTGTGTCGAAGTGCTACATTTGTATACTAATAATAATACGGATAATAAAAATTATTCACAAACTTTTTCAACAAAATCCTAAATAAAAAATTAATCTACAAAATATAAAATGTACTCGTAATAACTTCCTTGCACTGTTCCATTTTTCTATTAAAGATATAGATAAAACCTATTTTTAAGAATGATTTAGAAGTTTGTACTGTATCAGGATCCGTTCATTACGGTTTGATGTTTGTGGATGAGATCAGCCTGAACATAATATCCATATATTAACTACTACATAAACCTAATATCCAGAGCTTACACATAAAGCAATGACGTGTAATAAAAGAGACTTGTTAAGTCAAAAGTGATATTAATAAATTTATGAAAGCTACAGTGCATATTTTATCTCTTTTTAAAAACAAAATTAAAATTAAACATATTTACAAATAACAAAATAAACTTGCCTCAATAACAATGGGTTCTAAAATTGGTTGAATATTAAAATGTTGTTTGGAGCATTTTTGTACTGATCTCCCTGTTTCAACATCTCCGGCGTTTAAAGTCTAACCGAAAGTACAGCTTGAATATCATTGTACTATATGTGGAAAAACGTATAATTTCAAATACGTCTAAAAATGTATTGTCTTGTATAGTTTTATCAGCAAATGTAAATTATTTACACTTAAATTAGTTTATAACTCCCTAATTTTACTCTAAATAATAATTTCAAATTTAGATTTATGAATGAATTGGATGTTCCAATATTGATATCAAGGAATTGTTGAGCTTACTAGGGGAGTAAAATAAAGCGCTTTCTTGTACGGATACCTTTTTAGAAAAATTAAGGAACGCCTGTCCGTTTCCTTAGAGATACTGATCTGCAAGATTGTGTAGATTTTGTTTACATTACTTAAGATAATATACAGTATATATGTTAGCTGGTTTTCACAATATCGTGCGGACACACAACATCAATTAAATTTGTCCAGCCTCTCCAGTGATAGTCTTCCTTAACACTCAGTTAATAGATATAGATACATTATAATGCTTGATTTTGATACGTATTTTATTATAGCGTTCTTTATTTCTTTAAAATCATTTAATTATAAATTTAGAATATAACATTTAATCATAAATTTCAAATATACCTGAATTTTTAGGTCTTAAAATGAACTCTGGACGTGCATGTAACTTTAAATCAAGTAAAAATATTTTATATTAATAATAAACGATACAATTTTAATGTAAATATACTGTTAATCCTTAAATAAATATCAAAAGAAAGTATTCGGTTGCTAATAACAGAAATAAAATGTAAAACTCGCATACACTATCACCATTCTATAGTTCATTGCCGATATAGGCCATTATTAAAAATGGAATTAATCAGACCGAAAATTTACAGCAGATAAATCTTTTTCAGGGAATTTAATACAGACTGCGAACCACTCGATAGTTTTTTTTGCACAAGCGTTAACGGATTATATAATATAAACTGGTGTTAGTTCAATAGTTGCCACAACAAAAATTGCTACTGAATACTTGACTCTCATACGTCAAGTTTTAGGTAGATAATGTGATGTAAAGATTTAAAGCAGAAATACTCCAACAGTTTTTTTTTTCTTTTTTGTTTTGCGACAAATCAAGTAGGATATAGGAAATAATCCTTGCTCTTGGGCCCTATCCTTATGTTATTGCAGATAAGATGAAATTAGGTGATTGAACTTAAGCGATCAATTAAGTATAGTGTGAAGATTCGCATTTTGCATTACTTATTACATAATCATATCAATTTGAAAAAGGTCGCGCTATAAAATAACTGTATTAAATAACTAGTAGCCAGTCTTATATAAATAACATAAACGTTGCAAGCAGCCTCGAGAACAAAAAAGGAATATGACGACTTAAAATTAAGATCTATCAGGCGTAAGGCTAATGAAAAAGTTTGATAACTGACTCTGAAAATAAAAGTATAATGATTTGGAGCATGATTAATTGTGAGAGGGCTTCGAGAATGAGTGCTGAACAAGAAAAAATGGAAGCTAAGCATCGCAGGAGAGCAAACTGAGGAACCCTTAAAGATAGCAGAACATTTTAACAAGTTCTTTACAACAGTTGGGCAGAAAAGACTTTAAAAGCCAATAACCCTCCAAGAACTGTTGGTACATGTGTTTTTCAGCACAACTCGAGGAGCAAACTTGTTGCTTTCAAACCTACAAACGAGTGAAGAAGTCAGGATTATCATCCAAGGAATGAAATCTTCAATGTCAGCTGGTGTAGATGATATCTCCTCAAGACTTCTGAAGCTCTGCAAAAAGAATAGTTGTGTGCTCCCTTGAAGGACATCATAAACAAATCGCTTTCACAAGGAGTCTTTCCAAATAAACTAAAAACTGCCAAAGTAATTCCTCTGCATAAACAAGGTCAAAGAGATGAAATAACCAATTTTTAGGCCCATATCACTTATCCCAACGGTATCTAAAGTCATCGAAAAAGCTAATAAGACTAATTGAACATCTTTAGTAGTTTAACAAGCTACTACCAGAGAGACAACACGGCTTCATCTCTGGAAAATCCACTACAACTGGGCTTGTTGACCTGATTGAGGTTTGTTATCGATAGATTTGAGTCTGGAAACTCTGTTGTTAGTATATTTCTAGACTTAAGCAAGGCTTTCGATTGTCTTGACCACAGCCCTAATACTGAAGAAGCTTGATTCTCTGGGAATATGGGGAACACCTCTCAAATGGTTCACAAGCTATTTGTGTAACAGAAGACAGATTGTTGAAATCAAACATGTTATTGATGGGTCAGTGAGGAGAGTGGCTTCAGAACCTAGGGGTGTATCACGGGGCGTGCCCCAGGGATCCGTCCTGGGACCCGTTCTATTCATCTTATTTGTTTCACACTTTCCAAAGTACTTAGAAGCTTACTGCTATCCCATCATGTATGCTGATGACACGGCCTTACTCACTACCAGCAGGTCTGCAGAAGAACTGGAAATAAATGCATACATATCTCTAAGTATGGCACAAGACTATTTTGAAAAGAACGACCTTGTATTCAATGAAACAAAAACAAAGCAGATGAACCTGGGACGACTAAAAGATAGGGTATCAGGACCTCCTAATATAATAATGACTGACTCACTAAAACACCTGGGAATGATTCTGGATAGCTGTCTTTCATGGACTCCTGCATGTTGACTACTTTTGCCAAAAACTAAGCACGGCAAACATTTGTTCTGAAAAGGGTAAAGGCCACCAGTACAGATGAAGCTATGACCACCGCTTACCATGCTCTGTTTTGAGAGTCACCTACGATATGGTGTGGTACTGTGGGGCAGTACATCTAGCACAAATATTCAAAAAGTTCTTGTCCTGCAAAAGCGTGCCCTAAGGACTATGGTGGGTCTATTGGCGCATGAAAGCTACAGACAGGTGTTCAAGGATCGCGGAATCCTGACAGTAACAGCTATCTATATTCTGGAGGTAATTCTTCACTCCACAAAGAAAAAACTTGAAGAAGCTGGGAGACTTTCGAGGGCATGCAACTAGAAACGCACAGGATTACATCCTCCCACTACACAGGATGGAACTCATTACGAAGAAACCATCATATGCCAGCGCAAAGCTCTTCAACTTTGCTTCCTTTTGAAATCAAGAGAGGAGACAACAACACTCTGAAAAGAAGACTGCGAAACTGGCTGCTTGAAGAAACCATCTATACCCTCAATGAATTTATTGACCACTGCAGGAACTACAGGACCACCTAGGAAGAACTGCACACAATTAATAAATAAACCAATTTTTGACTTATTGTTAAATCCTGTAACTTTATTTGTAAACAAGATTGTAAATTCTGTGACTCTATTACATTTCTTGAAGAAATTGTTAATAAGGATTCTTGACTTGACTTGACTTGAAAAGTAAAATACAATTTTTAAACATCTGTACTATTACATTTTGTTATGGATTTAAGATATTTCTAAATTGAAAAACCCGAATATTAAGAGTAATATAACATGTATATAAAAAGGAGATTGTTATTATCCCAGCTAAGACGCTAAAAGGCAGTAAAGCCTTTGGAAAATCAGCACAAGGTCTGACTCTATAAGGTAAGAGAGTGTATAATATTGGGGTGGCTACTGGCATTATCCTGTTGTGTTAATGTTGTTTTCCCCTCAAAACATAATTCTGTGCCACATTTTTTAATTAAGTCAGAGAATCCAACAACATTTTTCAGACATAATTTTACAAAAATTTAAGAAAAAATACCTGTGATTAATTTTTTTAACTTTAAAACTACATATTTTTACCTAATTATTATCATGTTTGTATTGAATACTTGTAATTTTCTTGAAAATAAGTATAATGATAATGATACTAGGATTTCAGGCTATTTCCATTATTATATGTTAGAAATTGTATAACACATTTGGGTTGTTGTGCATTGGGTTATGCAAATAGTTATACAAATGTTATACATTGGGTGTTATATTATGTAACATATAACGATGAAATATTTCGAAATCTTGTTATATTTTCAAAGAGAGGTAATTATTTTTAGGTTTCACTTTTAAGTAAATTATATTCATTATAATACTTTTATATCAAACTAAATATAATAATTATAAAAAAATCCAAATATCTAGTGTTATAAATTCCTTAGTTTTGTTGCAAAAGAAACCAAAATTATGATATATAAAAAATTTGTGTTAGTAACGAATAACATAACGAATAATGCTATAAAACGGAGTCAAATGATCCGACAATACGTAACGAAACGTAACAGCAATTCTTTGCGGGGTTGCAGCACTTCATTCGATTAATTCCAAAATCAATATGCTTCTTCTTGGAGCAAGAGGGACCTATTTATAATGTCTTAATTGTCTGGGACTTGTTTATCAGGAGTTTTAATAAGGACCTGCCGGGTCCTTATTAATCACAATTCAAAAATAATATTTTGGTTTTACATACACACACACACACTCACACACACACACACACACACACACACACACACACACACACACACACATATATATATATATATATATATATATATATATATACACATATATACACGATATTTATATAAGAAACCTGCCGGATTCGGAAACAGGCCATGAATTTTAGATGCTGTCACATGTTAAAACCATTGTCTTTACGTCAAACCATCAATATTACCTTATTCTGAAAGATTGTGATCTCAAAATATGGACTACGCTACGTCACGTCGTCCAAGATATATTGATTGAAAACTATTAATGTCTTCCTTCCAAAAAGTTACGAGTTCTAATCCCACTGAATCCTGAATACCTAGTAAAATGGTTTTTTCCTACAGTGTAATGCATTTCAATACAGAAAGTAAGCGAATCTTCTCCTTCAGGTTGATTCGACATTCGATTCCTGTTTCTCTATGTTAAATAACGGCCAAAAATACTGACAATGAGCTTGAAATTCTGCATGGAGTTGCGAAACTTATTTCTTAATTTTATTTTGGGACTCATTAACTCCAAGTACATTTAGTAGTTAAGCCAAATTAGATGATAAAGCAAATTTACGTACTCTATCAATTGCCATAACACCAACTGCCACAGTATATATATACATTTTAAATATACGGAAATCGGCTGATATTGTTATTAGACTACATTTTTTTTATTTGGAATTTCAGAATAATTAGGTTAAATTAATAGGGATCTATTTATACATAGTAGTTATCCATGACTTCGCTCGTAATTTCATTTTTAAAAAAATATGGACATAATAAGCATATTTTTAACGCATTCATAACAGTCCAGAGATAAGTGGTTATTACTGGAAGATATTTCAATCACCTGGTCAACTTTTAAAAATGGGGTCCTAAGGTTTGAAATGAAATTTTTTTATCAGTACATTTCTTTCTTTATATTTCTCCAATATTTTATACTAAATGGGTTTCATATGCGATATTCATAGCAAAAAATATGCCAGATCCGGTAGGACACCATTGAATAGCTCTTTGAAAAGGATATTTTATTGAATAGTTCCAACGGTTTTGGTAGAAATTGAACTTAGGTTAGTATGGAAAATCCTAGATCTAAAGGAAGACTACAGACGAGGTCCTTAGCTTCTCAGTGATAAAGTACTTATGACCTAATAAATGGTGTCATTTTACTGTACTGGATAAATATAAAAAAAAAAAATTCCGAGCAAATAAAAGATTTCGCAGGTCTGTCTATTTAAATTTGATAAATGTTTTTAATACTACTATACCTTCCAACACATGTTGTTTTATTTTCTTGGGTTTAGGACGTAAGGAATTCACACGTTTTAGCGTTTTGTCATGCGAATAATTACACGTACCATCTACAAGTGACCTTATAACTTTGCTTTCTTTTGAACATTCCGTACATTGCCACAAATATATTTTTATAAACTTATATTACCATATCTTTTGTTACTCTTTGGTAACTCAAAATTATAGGAATATCATCCGTGAAAACAGTTAAAGTAGATTTCAACTGATAAACTGCATTTATAACACATCATCATCACAACAAAACATCTATAACTTAATTATAGCTTTTAAACCCTATAGAAATGACTAATTTATTGTCACTATGAACATTAAAGTGGTCGCTGGATATGAAGTATACTTTTAGTTTGGACTATAAAGAATACGGTAATATAAAATTCGTAGACAGCTATAACAATAGCATTCAAATGGTAAGCTTTATCCTAGAGAACCACATATTTTATATTTTAACTTTACTATATAAAAGAGAAACCAGAATTCATTGATAGCTTTTTTTTAATGAAAATCCTAGTACTGTTAGTTCTAAGCTGTTATTTAATTTACTACATTCTTACTTTTGCCAACAAAAACTGCACGGGACATGAGCTCACTACGAAGTTGTCACAGAAAATTGGAGAGAAGAGGATACACTCCAGCCCTTATAATGTTATACAAAGCAAAACATTTCCGCTCTCTGCCCACATCTCTATTCGAGGCAACATAATACGGGTTTTGTTAGTTTAATGTCATGAGACTTTGTGTTGTAACAGTGGCACCCCTTCAAAAGTAACATTATTATGAACGGACAAGTTTACTTTGGCTTCTGGAGTTTATCACTTCATCCAGTTCTGCATATAAAACATAAATAATATTATAAACTTGAATCTAATTTTGAAAGTAACTTTTGTTACATCTGTTTGTTTGCTAAATTTATACATATTACAATTGTGTACTTTTTTACACGTATTTAAATAAAAAAGTAAAATCTAAATAACCTTTCTTGATTATTGGGAATGGTACAATTCAAATGTGTCTACCATCTTAAAAATGTAGTGTCATCGAATATGAACTTGATTTAAGTGTCGCGTAGGACTGAATAATTTTATTTCCGCCTGTCAATCTGTCCACATGATATCCTGAGAACGAACTTACCTAGAGACTTTAAATTTACCACGAGGTTCATGTGTATGCAGGCTACAACATATTCCATATAAACTTTAATATTTGCTTGATATTTTATTTCTAATTCAACCAGAATTATTTCTATAACTTTATATATCCATTGCCGGAGTGTCATTGAAACCCAATAGAATGGCGTAAGCAGCACAATTTCTCTTTTGTCTGCCAAACTGATCTAAACATTTATATTCTATTTGATTGTTCTTTTAAAAGTTTTACTCAGAGGATAATCACAAGAATAAAAGGACTTATACTTTAGAAGTATTGCATGTACCCTCAGCGAAACCTGCTACGAAACACGTGCCATGGCGCAACTCCTACCTTGTTTACTTCGGTAACAATCAATTCACAATTATGTTTAAATCTGAAAAGCTGCCAGATATAAACCGAAATAAAAATCAAGCACTATTACACTCGTTGTATGTAATATTTTGATTTACAATAACTAAGATACAATACTTTTTCCAAAATTTGAACGATAGTCAAGGTTTCAACTCATTCAAATATCATAAAATCTCCAATTAAAAAGTTATTTACAATTAATTCTATGATATTTAAACCCCATGTCGATATTGCTTCGTTATTGTACTATAATATTCTAGTGAAAGTATCTTACTAATGTAAATCCTTTCTTTAAGGTTTTTATAAGAATTAATAAGAATAAAACTTGCTTGGGATTTTGTTCCTTTTTATAAAAGGTTTAAATAGAAATGTGTTGATTAAAATACCCAAAGAATTCATCTAAAAGGGTAATTCTCAGCCTCCAGGACTTCTGGACCACTCAAACCTACTCGTTTCTGGAAGCAACCAGACTTCTTCAGTTAAAGATATCCCTAGTATTGTAGGGGGTATTACTATAGAGCTACCCATCTTCAGAAGTAATCGGTGTCCAGACACTGTCGCTTATGGAAATTCTAAGCTTCTGAAAGTTTGAGGATTTTGAATGCATATATTCTTGATAGTCCCCATGAGACCTTCTTTTCTCTGACAGTTTCATCTTCTAGATGTCTGCTTATAGCAGCTTGCATCTAAAAAAGCTTCCAGATACTTAAAAGGAATTAACATTTTGGAACTTCCGATCTCTGGAACCTTCAAACTGTCTTTGACTAGTAGTCCAGAGAAACAATTAGCTTCTTCAAAAGTCTGTTATAAGTCAACTACAACAGAGTTAGTATAACTGCATTCGCTTTAAACCTTGCGCTCATTCTAACCTGAATTATACATTTAATTTCCTTGACTTACATAGTATAGCAACATTTCAATCTCAGCCCTGGTTAATACTCTTGTGTCTTATTAGACGTCCATAGTTTTGGTTATGGGGCTTTATGCAGACTTAATTTAATAAAATGTCAAAATACATAAAATATTAATAATATAATTTAGTATTTTACTTTATGAATAAAATATTTTTGGTTCTGATGTTCCTTTTCCCTATGTCTAAAGTTAATCTTTAGTTTATTCTATACAGTAAGAAAGTTTTATTCTAGGACGTCCACAATTGTAGTAAAGTAGTAAAGAGTTCCATCTCGTTGGCTCGAAAAAAGCAGATAAACCAACTTTAATTACGCTATTTATATATATTTTGTTTAAATTTATGCTATATTTTTAACTACTCTTTAGCAAAAATCTAAAATAAAAGATGTATATGGAGGTTTAACTAAAGCATAATTGTGGATTCATTGCCTTGTGTATTGTTCTTTCTTTTCCTGAGAATATTATTATCCCTTTTCCTGTTTGTTCCTGTTTTTATTTCATCTGCTGAATCATACTCTTCCGCATGACTAAAAAGTTTATAATCACCATTATGTCTAAGTGCATATGCACTAATGTTAATAAAGACGAGAGAAATACGGTAACCGGTCTAAAACCATGTTTGCAATACAACACATTTAATATTATAAATCAACAGCTAATATTACGAAAGGTATTCATTTAAATTAACTGCTATAACAGGTGTGAAATACGACAGATAGTTCAGAAGTTACTTGAGATTAAACGAACGTTTAATTGTTTTAGAAACAAAGTGAACTCTCATTGAAGTTAAATTGTTTATCGTCGTGATAATAGTTAGTATTTTCTTCATGAGCGCTTTGCTGCCTGGATAAATAATATTGTTACAATTCTGTAACACAAAGCTGTTTACTTAGAACACTACTCGGTTTGTAATAGCTCTTTCATCCCTCGTTCTACCGCAATACTAGAATTAATATATTTAAAATATTAAATTTACGTATTTTATATACAATATGAGATTGTTATATTGTTATCTTTCGTGACGTTATTATTCTCAGAAGTCAGAAACGTGGGCACGTAGTACAATGCTGAGATTGTTCCAGAAATGTTTTATTTGAAAATAAAATAACGCTGTGGTGTAAATACCCAGAAGCTTGCTTATTTTATCTCTTGTTCATGACTTTAAAAAGTAAAGGTTGACATAATGCAAGGCTAGTGGTAGGTCTCCTAAGTTCAGCACCCTCTATATTGTCACATCCAATAAATTATAACTTTATTCCCTATTTAAAATATAATATTTATAAAATTGTTCCAAATATAATTTTACTCTAATAATAGTGTGAGGTAAGATCTAGTTTTATATGCAGGGTGTCCCACACCACACGTTTACTATTTATATACGAAGAATGGTATATATAACGACCAAATGAATTTGATATCCGCTAAATAAGCTATTGGCTACCGGTTGGAATTAGTGTTAATTAATTGGTTTTAAATTACAGAGATTTCCTGAAATAGAGGGTCATGGGTTCGATTCTCGGAATTTTCATATCTAAGGAAGGTCGATGCTATATCTTAAAATAAAGGTATTAGCAAACCTAGTAACTTTTATTTTCCATAAAGAACATTTCAAAATAGCATCCAGCTAACTGTTTTTTTATTCTATACCATATACCAAGGTACATATACTTAAAAGCATTGCGAATTTAGAAACTAATCAAAAATAATTTCAACAATTCAACAAAACTTTCACTGTATATTATTTGATAGACTAATTATTATTAGCAGTAATTTTAATTAATTCGTAAAGTGTTGCTAAGCAATACAGGACGTATACACGGTAGCGTGTCATAATGCCTTAGTTCTTACGGAATGAAAATGTAAATTAACTGATAACAAACAATTATTAACTGCCTTTTCAATTAATTGAGAAATGATGCAAATATTATCAGATATTTCACTTACAGCTTTTTAAATCTGCGTATCAAATCTGGTGAATGAATAAAAAAATTAATTACTCAGCTCAGAGTATCCATTAGGTACGTTTATTGTAATCAGGTTGCTCAACCATATTATAAGGCAGGCTTATTTAAAATTAGGACTACGTATTCTTCTGTAAAGGGTGATTTAATCACCCCCCTCCCCCCACAGCTCTCTACAGCTGTTTAATTTTGAGAGGGGAGAATTTTTCTGAATCACGCAACCTCAAATTATAAAGCAAAGATACTATAACAAACTAAAACGTTGCTACCACCTTACGACCAATTAGGGAGTGCAGATCTGATGGCCTGAATCTGTCTGGTATGAATCTCACAATTTTGTTATGGCAAGAAATACAAAGAAAGCTCCAAAACAAGAATTGACTGAAAGATGTAAACGGGCACATTAAGCGATAAAGTCCTCGTGACGGTATGATCCACATGAAGTATAAATTGAGTAATGTGACGTAAATTGTAAATATATATACGATACTTTTACAAGTTAATAATTATTAATAAAAATTTTAAAATATTTCACATTGAGAATGATAATGGTTATTAGATATCTTATAATTATAACAATAATATTATCAACATATACCAAATGATAATTAAAATAAAGATCTTGACTATTCGCATATTTTATTTTACGTATTATAAGATTCTATCTAGTATAAAGTGTAATCATGGAACAACAAAAGTCAAATATTTGTCAAACGATTAAAAGATCTAAAACTAGTTTTAATAATGATATATTTTGATCGTCTTTAATTTTACCTGGTCACAGTTACAAAAATAAATAGTTATATCTCTGCTATTAGGAATTTAACATTTTATGAACAGTATTGCTCAAAAGTTTAATTATTACAGGGCTTCAACATGGCAACTCTAATAACGATTATTAAGTATACAAAAGAATAATATAAAAGAACTTGATGACTTTCATTGTTTATAACTTATCGCAAACAAACAGAGCCCTGTAATTTGAGTTTGAAAATGTAAGGTGTGAAACTGTACTTTTGTACTGTTATTGTGTGAAATAGTTGTTCGTGATTATCCAAAAATATTGAATTATCGATTAAAGTATCTTCAACGGTATATTAAATCTTGATAAATTTATTTATCTTATAACTCCGTGTAGAGTGGTGGATGTAACTTTTAAAATTAGGATTTCATGCACTGTTTCAAGATGACGATTTGCTCATTCTTCGATTAAAATTTCACCGTTTAAATAATTAACACAACATCCAAATTAACCTTTAAAACTACTCTGTAACGTATTATTTTATAGTGAGAGTGATTCTTAAATCTAACTCTTTTTATTCATAAACGAATGTTGATATGACTTTACATTGAAATGTTAAAATTCACAACTGGTTTAATCAATTCATACAACTGAAATAAAACTATGTGTGTAATGTAGTGCTATATAAATTAATTAAATTACAAGTATAATGTATAATTAAAGTATATATATAAAGCAAAAACATATATATATATATGATATATATATTTTGTTTTTTTACCCTTGTATTACCATAATCATGAACAAGAAAACAATAAAAACGTAATGTTGGCCCGTTATGACACTTTTGTAACAGATACAATAAGTAAATATCTTTGAATCGTGCCCATATAATATGTACATCTGTGCGACAAATCTTGGTCCTGGAATCCTGGTACATATGTTCCTGCAGGAGCATAGGGAATACGTGACGCTCTGTAGGGTCATTCAATGTTCCGTTCTATCGGTTTATTTTGGTTATAAGCACTGAATTTATAAGTGAAAAATTAGTAAATCAAAAACGTTACATTACTTAATGGTATTTACTACTATGCCAATTATTTACTGAAATTAATACACTACAACTATGTACTAACCAAACTGGTTATATATTTGTTTCAGGCAACTTACAATTCTGTTATACACAACTAAATGTTTGATGTCCAAGAATACCCAGTTAAAAGGACAGAGGATTAAGTGATAAAACAGGATAAATAACTTGTTGAAGAAAAACCATGTTATAAGGTGGGAGAGACGACTAAACCGAGATCCCGGTGACATCAGGCCGCCTCGTGATCCCATCACACCCGCTGTAAATGGTTTCTTAGCAACGAGTTTTATCCTTTTCTTTTATGTTTTTAAACCTATATAAATCGTATAGAAATCAATAAATCTATAGTATTTTGTTATTAAAAAAGTGTAATGCTATAATTTATATAAAAACATCATTGTACAGTCGTATAAGTCAGTCGATTCTTATTTCCATAAGTATGTTCGGTCACGTTAAATGTGCTTTTATACCGGTTATCTTAGTGAGTACTATAATTCATAAAATTATATTTGTTGTCTAGGTAGATTGATGTTTAATATAATATTTACTATATATGTAGCCTTCATTGAGCGTATTTTTATTAGAATACGTAACATCTATAGTCTAAATATCTTGTTTTAGATCTTAGCAATGAAACTCACTTCATCAATTATTCAATAAACACTAATAATTAACATATATTCATATCAAAACATAAAGATTGTTTTATACAGATTTTTTATTGTGTATTCATTTTTTTGGAATGTGTCGTTGGATGATGATATACAAGCGTAATTTCCAGCCAAATTTAGGTCATGTAGGCTATTTTGCTATAAAACTCATAAGAAACGCCCGTGACAAACTCAGATAAAAAATTATTGTCTAGAGAGTCAATTAAGAGAATTTGTTTTGTTGATAGCAAACAGCTGGTTGTGATAATGAACTTGTGGTTGCCGGGCAACGCCACAGCTGTCGTGACCGCGCCGTGCCGCCGCCACCTGGACTAGCGTGCCGACTACTACTATTACAGTAGCAATCTTAATACTACATTTACTACCTGAACATAACCGTGCCCCAATGTCATTTTGCTAAAACTACCTGTCAGATCTGAATAACATTTGCATTTTTATTAACACAATAGTAAGGCACTATATAGTTAAGCTGCAGATAAAATATAACTCATTATATTACCCTAAATTGAATACGACAACTATACGCAAACCACACTATCGATAACAATACTGAGTAATTTTCAGCAGAGATACCATAAAACATTCTAAGATATCTGTTTCTAAAATACTTAGGTATGTTGCTGGAGATAATATGTGATACAAATGAACCAGCTGAATGTCACATTTTAAACAAATGAAACTTCCAAATCGTACACAGAATACAATGGACGACATCGAAAGTGGGTGAATAAAAAGAATATATTATGGGGTGTCGTGATACGTCCAAACATGAGCAGTTTATGAAGTGGTAAATATAAAAAAGTGAACGGATAATAGACTACACGTTTTTAATGTTTTTAAGAATGATTTTTTATGACTACCATAAATACGTTTACTGTATAAGGCAACGAAGCACTATTGTCTTAATTTATATTGTAGTTTAATGGTTCAAATGTCTAGTCGCACGTTATCTGAGACTGCGACTTCTTTTCAACTTGACAGAAGCTTCCACGCGACCATAAAGTAAAAGGTTTAATTTTGTAGCACGAGGTACCTGGGAATTTTAATACCACCAGGAATGAGGAATAGTGTGAAGGAAGTCTGTTTTTTTAAGCTTAGCTTTAGTCGTGTTTTTGTGGAGAAACGTTTATGGAGTGTTTGAATGTTGTAAAATTGTTAAGATATTAATTAAACTTCTACATTTTATATTTACAACACTGTATTAAATTCTTTAGTAAAGCAATGAAGCTTAAGCTTTGCAATTGTTAGTTATTGAAGTTATTTAAAGCCTTATGTCCTAATGCCGATAACCAAGAAAATTTAGTTATTGATGAAAGTACGTGAAACTTAACACCATAATATTATGACGACGTTATCTTTATATGGAGTTCACATAGTTTATTTGCAGAAGACTAAGTAATCCAACCGTCTCCACATTCTGGATACAAATAAAAATCATTGAAAATAATGAATACTTAACTGTTGCTATCCAAAAAATAATTAATTATTTCTGTTTAGTTTATATTAAGTATAAATTATTTTGGTTAAACTGTGCGGAGGTTTAGAATACCTAGAAAATTAGTTTTGTAAACTTTATAGCCAAATAAATCTATAAATAAAAGCCAAATCGCTTAAATACTTAAAGCTAATCACTCACGTATTACTATTTCTCCAAATTCTTGATATTCCAAAAAGTTTAAAATATCATGACTTAATGAGAATCTTTATAAATTGATATGAGGTTGTAACCCTACAATATCTAGGGTTTTAACTTCCCTATGTGGTATTAGGATGAAAGTTTACACACGTGTATAATGCTTTAAACAGAAAAAGAGAGGATTTATCGTGAACAACAATCACTCATAGGAGCTGAAATAGGGTCGAAACTCCTAGGAAAACTTTATTTTGGTTTTTCAACGTGTGGTCTAGAATTATGAAATGTTTAATGCGCGCTCCTTATCATCTCAAAATGAAATGTAAAGATTTTAATGACCTTCAGCCACCTGTAAGAGGTGAAATAGGTTTGGCCCTATAAGAAAAAGTTTATTTTCTTTTACAACTTTTCCCTGTTCTGCAAATTGAAATTGACAGATTAAGTGCGTATTATGGGCTCATCTGACTTCCAGCACCCGATATAACGGAAGTAGACCTTTCCGGACAACGAAATTTGTTCATTTTATGTATAGCAATGGACATTAAAATAATGCATAATTTACAAATGCCCAGATCATTATATGACTCCATCGTATTACATCAAAAGTGCTTTAATGTAAGCAAAAAAGTACTTATTTACTTTAGCCAAAAATATATAAAATGTTCCTAAAGTTGTCGAAATTTCATCGGTACTCACGAAAACTATTCCCCTCAGGGTTGAGACCATGATAGGCTGTTGTTAGCCTGGACATGTAAGAGAGCTGTTCCTTGTTCGGTTTGACTAGAGATGCTGGAACGGAGCTGACGGTCCCATCTTCCAAGTTTACATTACTCAGAAGTCCATGGGAAGTTTCTCAGATTCTTAAAATAATTGAACTATAACTACTTTTAGTACACACTAGTTATACCTTTCCTATGATTAGACTCTCTGGTACTAGTGTTAGCACATCTGAACAGAATGGGATTTTCTGATGACCAAAATACTCGTATGTTCTATATAGATTTCAAGTACTAAGAAGAGAGATAATTAATTAAATAAAGTCAGGTCACATACTCTAAGTTAGTTTAGTGATTTATGTGAAATTAAAGTGGAATAAAAAAACTATAAAATATTGTACGATACACGTTATTGCTTACATCGCATTCTATATTATTCAATTTATTATCAAACAAATAATGTAATTTAGTATAAGAAGTAATATAAATTATATAGATTGATGAGCACTTACCACTTAATTAGATTGAGAGGAAATTAAAGGAGGAAACAATCACTCGACTAATCTGCGGAACACAGCTGGGGAACTCAGTTAAGGCCACAGACACAGCTGGGGAGATTATATTACTTCTCTAGAGATTTCACATCTTACCACGAACTACAGACCTTTATTTACCATTAATTGTTTAGAGTGTATTACACCTCTTAATTGTAGTTTTAATGAACAAATTTCCTATTATATGATAGATTACTAAATGAATAAAGATATCACTTATGACCTTATTCAATAATATTACTTACTCGCATAACTCATAAATAGATAATTTCATTAAATAATTAATAAAAACTTTAAATAATAAACTGAAACTAAACGAAATATAGATACTTTGTAGGAACTCATGTACAAGACAAACTATATAATCCAGTAACCACCCGATATTATGGTAGTATTAAATATCATTGTGCCTTCCGTATGAAAAGTGATGAAGCCGTATTGAATATTAAACCGTAAAGAAGGTTGTGTTTATTACGACCCAGTGTTTATGTACCACTTATGGATGTTTCTGGAGTTGCTCCGATAAAAATTTACAAATTCATTTTTCCGGATAGTTATTTTCCGAAAAAAATAGGCTTTTAGAGCTGTGTTTATACATGTATTTTTTATCGGGAGAGAGGCAAAATAAGCTTTGGAACATAAAAAGTACTACGACCTAAGTAAATGAAAAACAAACGTAAATATATACTTTCAAGCTTATTTTCTTGATCATGGGAAGAAGGCAAACACAACACTCGCATCGGAAATATAATTGACTCGAACCAGATGTGCTCATAGAGGTGCAAAACTTGTGAAAGTGCATGTGAAGACTCTGGTAACTGCTAGTAGTTTATATATTGCATTGTTTTAAAAATAAAAACACTTAGAAAATAGAATCTAATTATATTAAATTATACAAACTACACAAGTATTTTTTTATTTTTGATCCTACACAAAAAATGTATAAATCTAATGTACCGATTAATATTTTAAACTAAACATTAATAAAGAATAATATAATAAATTTTCCTCTACTGGCATTTACTACTTTAAACATTAATTCCTACTTTAAATATTAATATTAATTACTTAATGAAAACTATTTTCACTGGTAAAAAAACAAATGCGATTTAGCAATAATATAGGTAATAAAATTTAATCTTTATTAATTCCATTTTTATCATTTCACAAAAAAACACATATTAATACTCATATATTGTCCTATAGTAACACACATAAAACAGCGAATATATTTTGAGGTAGTAACTGAAAGCTAAATAACACCCATACACATAAAGTCAAAATATTCTTGAGGCAGGTCTAATATTCTGTATTTTTGGAGAGCTCTCTTGAAACACGTGATTTCAATCTCAACATATATGTATATCTGCACAAGGCAACTTCCGATATATTGAGAAAGAACCAAATTCTAATATTTTTAATACCCAACTTAATTACATTTTTGAAATTTAGTTTGTTACTTCAGTTTTTCTTGGCCATTGAACATAACATAAATCTCATGAAGAGGAACTCAAACGTGTAATCGTCCACTCCATCGAGTCAGGCATACGGCTGATGCTGTTTACGGACCAAATGTTTGCCCCGAAATCACGAGCTGAAGTATCGAAATAAGCACCCACGACTGACTGCGCAGTGCAATGTGACTTTTCGGAATCTGCAATGTGCGTGAAAGAAAACTGCTCTGCGATTCGTAGTGTCGACGAGCTAGAGGAACTACTGCCGAGAATACGTGAACGACTGTTGGTGGAGGCCGCAAAGTATCAGTCAGCAAAAGGTTTGAGCCGTTGGCAATCGATTCAAGGGAGTTAAAATCAGAAATTAATAAAGTACATAAAAAATATGTTCAAATCAAGAAAAGGAAAAATAGGATGAAAAAGAGAAAGTCCGATTCACAAACTAACTGCTTAACTCAAGTCTCCACGAGAACGGCTCCTGTGGAGGATACAAAAAGTAAAGAGACCCTCTGCTACCATGTCATCCGGATAGAAAGCGATAGCCACGGCCGTCACCTGGCGGGGATCTTTGGAGCCTTGGTGCAACCATCAACTTAAGTCCTGAAGTGCTGCAAACCAGGAGCTGACCTGCTAACGGTTGGATCCGGCGGTACATTATCGTCAGGATCCTGTGTTACAGGTATATTCATCGCCGGCACCAACGATGTGGCGGAGGGAGGTGATAAAGTCATCTACAAGCATCTTGAAGAACGCATAGTGAACCTTTTGGGGTCTTCCTCTAGGATTATTGTTGCTTCCCTTCCGCACCGCCATTACTTGCCATCATGCCATTCGATGAACCAGAGCATTCTCCTGGTAAATGCATATATCGAGGAGCTATGTGAGAGACATTCTCGTGTTGATTTTTTTCGATTTCGCTGGCATCTAAGGACTGCATTTTACAAAGCAGTGATGCATCTTACGTTTCGTGGGAAGAAAGTCCTTGCGCGTCTGCTGTCGAATTTGCTTCGATCCGATGGAGGAAATAGATCGACTCAAGCGCCACGTTCGCTGCCGCCAGAACTGGACATGCTGAGCCCAAGACCAGCTAACCTGCCGACTCCTCCATCGGAAGCTTCCAACCTCCAAAATCCATCACGACAACGCCAGACCAACTCTCTTATGACGTGGATAGAATCATTCAGCAGCTTCCATCGTAAAGGTCCAATGATACTAATTTAATGTCAATGTGGCTCATCAAGCACTTCTCCAAGCATATTGTGAGACCTTTGACTGTATTAGTTAATCTGTCATTTCGCAAAGGAGTTTTCCTCTCACTCCTAAAAGTCTCAAAAGTAATCCCAATTTTCAAGAAAGGTGACCCCACGCTCATCAATAATTATAGGCCTGTCTCGATTTTGCGTGTAATAAGCAAAATATTCGAAAATCTTTTTCAATACGAATGCTTTAGTTTCTTAAAAAATAAATCAGCTCTCAAACGAACAATCAGATTAGCAAATTAACGATAGACGCAGTTGTGAGTCTTGTTGAGATGATTGTAGAGGAGTTAAAAAGTCGAAATCACACATTAAGTGTGTTTCTCGATTTTATATAAAGCATTCGATTGTGTTGACGATCTTATGCTGCATGACAATTTGGGATCCCATGGCGTCCGAGGAGTGCCTTTCTTGTGGCTTAGTTCATTTTTAAGTCACAGATCTCAAGTTGTCCAAATTTAAAGCCACGTTTCTAATCCAATAAAAATTATTAATGGAGTCCCTCAAGGATCAATTCTCAGCCCTATACTCTTCCCGCTCTATGTCAATGACAGAATCCTCACTACCACACGGAAGAATAGTGTAGTATGCGGATGGTACGACTCTAACTTTATGACTATAATGAAACAAAAAAAAAATCAGTTTTAGAACAAAAACCTTCGTTACAGTAAACAGTTGTGTCCAGCATTTCCACAGCCTAAACCTAAAAACAAATTATTCAAAATCCAATGTTCTAAATCTTTCTTTGCCCTCGACGGACTGCGAATATGGCCCGGCCATAGTGTTGCATGAGGCCATATTTCATGAGGACTGTTCCTCGAAATTCCTTGGAATTTACCTTGATCAAGGTTTTACATGGAATGTTCATATCGATTACATTTGCTCCTTGTTGACATCTCTAGCTAAATACTGCCCTATTCAGGTTATGATAACGGCTTATTATGGCTTGATCTATCTACATCTCACCTATGGACTAGTGCTGTGGGGTGCATGTGCAAGTAACCAATTTTTAAAAGCGTTCAAGCTTCAAACACGAGCGATACGCATCATTGCAAAATTAAAATTAAGGGAGTTGTGAAGGTCAGTTTTCAAAAGATTGCAACTGTTGACTCTGCCAAATTGGCGATGAATGGAGCAGAGTGAGTGTTAAAATGTATGTGTAAATGAGAGTTTGATGTAGTATGTGTGTAAAATTATTAAATACTTGACGTTTGCTATAAAAATGTACATCTTATCCCAGCAATAAATATTTGACCATTGACTATTGACTATTACTCGTTTGTGATAACTATGGACGGATCAGAAATACTCCTTTTTTAAGGAGGGTTCGATCACCCTTATTCATAACAAATATATCTGCATTACTAACACGTTCATTTGAGACAAAACATATATTTGTGAAGCCGTATTAAAACAGTACACAATTCATGATAAAAAAGGCACTTTATGGAAATTCTATACACTCATTACATGAGGGGCTGGGTGCCTAGAGTAGTGATGTTAGGAGCATAAACGCATTCTTTTCGGCTGTTTGTACTAGAATTACACTATCCCAGTGGATAGTTATGTAGCACAAGCTTCTAACTAGTAATTAGGATATAGGAAATATTATATAAATATAAAAATTTACAAAGTTTAGACAGATGAAATGAGACACTTTTATCAGTCTGCAGACTCTAAAGGAGACTGCAATGATGAGATGTAGACTCTTTTTTACTGAAGTAGACGTTTTAGAAATACTCTAGAATATTTCAGTGTAAAAACAGGATCAGTTTTCAGATGTGGGATATTCTGTCATTGTTAAAGCTGTAGCGGCTGTCAGTCACTACCCGAGTGACGTGAAGTAGTATTGATGTGTCTCACAGATGATTCACAATCACGCAGATCCAAACTGACTGATATCTTGTAAATATTTTATCGTCACGTTCTGTGCTCATAGCTTATATTATCATTACTACTAATTCATTGTTTAAAATACCAAAATAAGCCCACATTTTTACCGAAATATGTTAACCCACCAGGTTTGGTTAACAGTTCAACATGTGAATGAAACAGCTCTCCACAACAAGCAGAAATATTTTAATTTTGTAATCAATGTTTTAAAGTTATGTAAACAAAAAACTTAGATGAGTGTTATGACCCGGCCGCGCAAGGATGAGAACAAATATTACATGAAAATAAATATTTAAATTAATATCATTCGACATATAAATTCAGATATGACAACCCCGCAAAATACTGCAAGGTTGGAGAGCTGATATAGAATAAATTATATATCAGGCTAAATGATTTTTCCTGATATATATATATATATATATATATATATATATATATATATATAGGCTTTTTGTTCGACTATAAGTTCGTTATACCTTATATTTCTAACAATTTTACCTCTATTTTTGTCTATATTTACATATTTGCATTGAAATTGTAACCGTGGATACTTTCATTTGATTTTTTAAAGTCTTAAATACTGAAGTTTGCTGTCTTAAACGTTATTGTTACTTATTAAAACTGCTTACCCTTGAATAATTAATGAAGTACCTAATATTGCACCAAAGAATACTTGTAGTTTATCTACTAAATTTTATTTTCGTATTATAAACCGTTTAAAATCCTTCTTTCGAATTATTTAAAAAATAATTTTATGTGAAAAATTTTAACAGTACCTAAGTCTTTTCCAATAAAATTCATGTATTGCAGTAAAATTGGAAGGATATAGTAGTCCTCGGTTCAATTTTTACAAAATTTAAACAAAGATTTAAACTATTTATAATGAAGTAGGATTGCTCTAAACTAAGTGACAGCTCTCATTTGGATTATATACTGAATTTAAAGTCTGAATTCCATTACAATTTTTATATGTCATGTTTACAGACAGAATCATACATAACCTAAATCTTTACGAACCCCCGTAAAACAAAAGAGAGATCCTGCCAGCCTACGGAGTGGAATAAGCTTCAATGACGTTTTGCTAAAACCTGCAGGTACCGTCTGAACATAAACCGTCATAGAACTGAGTCTTGTCTTGCAGAAATTAAAGTCTACAGGTAATTTCTCTTTAGAGATATCCTGTGAAATTTTAGGCTACGTACACGCTTGGACAAATATAATACAGGGCCATAATCATCGTAAAAAACTACATTGTCTATTAAAAAATGAAGTTACGGCAGAAATGAGAAACGTTTCTAATGTCTAGAGGTTAAGTTCCTTCCAAAAATAATACGGACAGACTAAGCTAACACCAGGCAAAATATTTATAGCCGTTAACACCAGGCCAGCGTCCATGAATGTTGTATCAACAAGTTTTCTGTGAATAGTGTGATAATATTTTATTCTTTTTATATATTGTTCTTCTTTTTATACAGTTCTAATTCAGTATAAACAACTAACTGCGTGACAAATTATATATGTACTAATTTAAATAAAGGAATATTATCTACATTCTTGATAAATAAAACTAATTTTTATATCTTTATAATCTAGGCCACAAGTATTATGCTATCCAATAAAGACAATGAAATTTAACTATTCCGCTTCGTATGCGCGTGTTAACGTTTAAAATCACTCAACATGTATGTATGAGGAACATTTACAATTCGATATTGCTGGATATTTTTATGACAACCAGTGTGAATTAAAACAATAACCTCTGCTCATGCAAGTGGTCACTAAATCGTGTCGCATTAAATGTAAAAATATCAAAGTAAGTAATGTGCTAGAATTTTTAGTAATAAAGAATATATATGAGATATATTATTATGTATATAGACATGTTGGTTTTGTGTAATGGTATAATTTATATAGCCAATTATGAAATATAAAAGAAATAAAACAGAATAAAGACCTTTTTGAAATCTTACTTGGTTCAGTTTTTGCGAAATCTATCACTCGTGGGGCTCGACATTTTTGCCTCTCGTTCTATCTGTCCGAACGATATTTCGAAAACGACCTATAGACTTTAATTTGTGCACGAAGCATAATTTCTATATGAGGATCACTGAGTTCGGTGATTGTGTATGGTACTTCTCTGCATATGACTGAATGTTAGCGAATATTTTTACATTGGGCTAATGTGTAACCACCGTTAGGAACGAGCAAATCGTAGAATAATTAAATTTGTAAACAAACTCAACACAACCATTATATATAAAAAAATGCGATTTATTAGCAATGTAGTCTACCACAATACATACATCATCATTTTATAATGACAGTAAATATATATTTATCATTCAACACTGATATGAAACCTAATTTAATGAACAAAAGTCTGAATGTATCATGTGGTATGTAGGGAAAGAGTTCATATAAATTTTTCATGAACATTTCTACAAGAATGGGAATCATTTTCCTAGCTAGTACTTTTTATAATTTTAGTCTACTGGAAAATGAAATTATATAGGGTAAAAAATATAGAAGTAGAGATTGAATCAACTTACTAAGAAACCATTTAAAGCGTGTGATGGGATCACGAGGAGCTCGGCTTTGTCGTCCCTCCTATCTTCTGGTGTTTATGCAATATGTGTTATATACGTTCAAAAAATAGAAGAGGCTGAAACCTGTTACCAAGAAACCATTTACAGCGGGTGTGATGGGATCACGAGGAGCTCGGCTTTGTCGTCCCTCCTATCTTCTGGTGTTTATGCAATATGTGTTATATACGTTCAAAAAATAGAAGAGGCTGAAACCTGTTACCAAGAAACCATTTACAGCGGGTGTGATGGGATCACGAGGAGCTCGGCTTTGTCGTCCCTCCTATCTTCTGGTGTTTATGCAATATGTGTTATATACGTTCAAAAAATAGAAGAGGCTGAAACCTGTTACCAAGAAACCATTTACAGCGGGTGTGATGGGATCACGAGGAGCTCGGCTTTGTCGTCCCTCCTATCTTCTGGTGTTTATGCAATATGTGTTATATACGTTCAAAAAATAGAAGAGGCTGAAACCTGTTACCAAGAAACCATTTACAGCGGGTGTGATGGGATCACGAGGAGCTCGGCTTTGTCGTCCCTCCTATCTTCTGGTGTTTATGCAATATGTGTTATATACGTTCAAAAAATAGAAGAGGCTGAAACCTGTTACCAAGAAACCATTTACAGCGGGTGTGATGGGATCACGAGGAGCTCGGCTTTGTCGTCCCTCCTATCTTCTGGTGTTTATGCAATATGTGTTATATACGTTCAAAAAATAGAAGAGGCTGAAACCTGTTACCAAGAAACCATTTACAGCGGGTGTGATGGGATCACGAGGCTGCCTGATGTCACGGGCTTTGTCATGTATCTCATCTTATAACACATGTGTTCTTCAACAAGTTACTTACCCTGTATTATCACATAATCCTATATCTGTTCAGCTGAGTATTAAACATTTATTTGTAGTAGAATTTTAAGCTGTCAGTAAAAACATAGAACCATTTTGGTTAACACATTATTCAACCTAGGCTAAAAAATTGGATGAACTATGAAAGCAATTGATGTAATATAGGTGTAGTGTTTTAATTATAAGAAATAATCACTTTATAATAATAGTCACACTTGTAAGTTCATTTCGTATAGCAAAAATAGACCAATACTACTTAGTACAGAATGACCAGATAGTACGTTAGGTCTTTAGTATGCTCCAGGAGGACACATGTACCAAGTTTCAAGTCTGTAGAAGTGAGAGATGTCGCGCAGACAGACAGACAACACGATTGTAAGGACCTGTCGATTTCTTTTTATATTTTGTTTCATAGTTTATCTGTTCGGAACGTGTCAAAATTGACCAACATATCGTTTTTATTATTTTATTTTTCATTATTTAAGGTAGTTAAATGAAAACAAGAAGCCCTTATCATTAATTCCTTAATAAGTATATTCTTTATTAAGTACTACAAACTAAACTAAATAAACGAAATTTAATTTATATACAGTACTCAACATTTAATTAATTCCTATAACTCTATACTACAAACATTGTATTGACTCGTGTTTTATGAGTTGATGAAAACCGCGTTGTTAAATGTTAAACACTTCTATACATTTCAATCATTTCAGATAAATTTTATGAAGGAATTTATATTCTATATATCACTCTCATTTTAAAATAACATATTAAAGATCACTTAGTACTGTGGAAGATTAATTTATATAAATTTTATCTTTTTTACTTATTTAATAAGTAGAATTTTAGTGGAAAGAATTTGTAAACCACAATCTTGAGAAGTTGCCATATATATTTTTAGATCCCATCACGTCATAATAATTCCAGAAATGTGGGAATAAATATCGAACCCACCATTTTAAATAATTTACGATATTTGTACATAAATTTACCTATTTCGAACAATTACTAATCAATGAGCTAACCAAATTAAATTCAAGGCACCTGTTTATTTGCAATAAATCAGTAACAGTTGATTTCATGTTCTTTTGTATTACTTATTCTTGAGTGTTGAACGGTCTTGTAGAAACCTTATTGGATTTAAAATTTGAGCAATAGTGTTTGTAACATCTTTTTACATTTTACTCTACAATGCTTGATAGTAGAGCTTGAAAGAGATATAACTATTTTTTTAAATCATTTTCTTCTTTTCAGCTTAAATTTGTATACCACCAGAAGATTAAAACCAATTTTAAATCGTTGAAATGTTTTTATTATTTCACTTTTGGTGTCTATTGATTGTACGAGTTATTTTATACTACATCTAATACTACATACGTATACGCATAATTCTATACAATACTACAAAGAAAATATGCAAATTGTCACGATCTTGGATTGTTTTAGATTTGCTTAAGAACTTACTCGAGGAACAAACAATATTTCCACACCAAGTTTGGTTTAAGGCAGTGAGAAAGATTTAAGGTAGTTAACTTATTAAACCATATTGTTCTTATTTATTACCTTTTAACAGTAATACACAGCCTCACCTTTGCAACTTTACGAATGAATACAAAACGTATTTCTGTTAGAGCTGCTAAATCTTATTGGGAACTGGAATTTTCTTCCTAGTTTTCCTTTACAGTTCTTAATAGCATAGTTATAACTGTTCCACTGTAACATTTTGATCGCCCTTAAAACCTTAAGGGATATAAAAATATATTGTTTATGATAAATGGAGAGGTATTAACATTATGTGTTTTTATTGTTTAAATATGATGAATGTTACAGCTATCATCTCCGCTTTAATTGAGTCAAGAATAATTTTATCATTTTGTAATTTGAGTGTCTGTGATGAAGATGGCGTAAGTCGAAATTAAGTCCACTATAAAAGTAAAATAAGACTGTTTCACGTGAATAGTATAAATAGATAATATTGACTTGAATTCATAGTGAAAAATATAAAATTAAAGAACTTTTAGCTTATATTACGGCATAGTACGCAGCCCAAGCTTTAATTATCCCAGCTGTTTCAGTCAACAAGTTACAACGTTTGACTAACTGATAATCTGAAACAATGAATAAACTCAGTGCCTCTTATATTAGTTTCCAAACCGTATTTACTTATACTGTCTGATTGAAAAATTTTAAACTTTACAATCAACCCATTTTTCCAGTTCCAAAAAACATGTCCTAAACATCAAAAAATCGTATGACACTACACGAAACAAAATTTAGTTGTCATACTTGTAGGTGAATATACTGGTACTTAATACCAAAAACTTATTATTCATTCGAAATTTAAAACCTGAAATTAATATTTCAAATACATTCCTCCCAAAATTAAACAAATCATACATTGAAAACCTTTTGAAGCACTATTTTAAGTGAATTTGAAAAAATCCTGTTTAACATCAAACAAAACAATAATGTTAACATTGCTAGTATAATGAAATAATTATAAAGATAAATTAACATCACAAACAATTACAAATCTCATTTTGGAAAAAAATCTTCAAAATGTTCAGAATTGAAAAACTAATTTGAGGGGAGTAGTTATATTCTATCACAATCATATGTAATTAGTGTAATTGTTTAAACCATCTAAAACATGTAGACCGATCAATTTATGATTATTGTTTGTCCAATGAGAAGGTGTGATTAATGTAACTAACTCTAACTAACTCCCTAAAATTAATGTTATTTTTTCGGTGCAGTGTGTTTGACTAAACGTCCACTATTGAACCGTGCGATTATTCTCATAAGAAGGAGATGTAATTCGGTGGCATGGGAAGAGAGGTGGTCGGGAATCATGTGATATTCATGTCGGGAAATGTATACCGGATCCGGAAGCAGGTCCGTGTAACTCTGCTACTGTCGGAAGGTTGTCGTTTGACATAGTCTATGTAGTCACGTCATTTACCTGCTGCAATCGTAAACATTTTGAATCTTACTTTTCATAGTTTGTCATAATAAAGTTATTGTTTATGGGATGGGGTAATCAAGAGGGTCCTAAATTAAAGAGAACTACTTCTAGCCTTACATTATGTCAAACTTTACTTACAGTTACAATCATGAACAAGTGATCAAATAAGGAAGCTTGTGGGTATTCACCCCACAGTTGTGTTTATTTATTTTGTAAGAAAACACTTCAGAAACAACCTAAGCATAATGGTATACGTACAAGTTTCTATTTATGAGTATTAAAACATCAGGTAGATTAACAAGAAAGCTAATTTAAATCGGAATAGCAATAATGTAAACGTATTTTTTTAAATACGTGTTTACTATTGCAATATAATGGGGATGTAGTAGCTATAACAAACTGAGGAGTGTTCTAAGTAAACAACTTTCTGTTACATAATTGTAATAATATTATTTATCCAGACAGTTAACCTCTCATGAGGTGAATACCAAGTGTTATTATAACGATAAGTAATATCACTTGACAGCCCATTACATTTAGTTTATTTAGTCTGTGTAAAACACTTAGAAGTTCGATTAAAGTCAAGTAACTTCTGAAGTATCCTTCATATGAACTAGAATTCCACACCTATTACTCCAATCAGTTTACATTTTATATTTTTACAAAGAAAATCCATTTAGTTAAAAGACATGACATTTTTTATTATTTTTCATAGGTGTAATTTAAGTAAACATTTATTTTTTAAACTTTGTGCTTGTTTATTATTAGTTTATTATTTTACATTATTTCTGACATCAAATTTTCAAACCATGTTTTTCGAGATCGAATTTTGCACGTTATTTGTCTTTTATCTCAAAAATGAGTGGTCTAAGAGGTCTGGGACGTATTTTATTCAATCTTCAAGCTTATTTACGTCATTTTCTAGAAAATCTGTCACTAGCTCGCTAACAAAGCGTTTCTGGACATTTTTATATATATTTGTGTGTGGTAAATAATGTTTATTTATATATTTTTGGAGCGAAAGAGATGGTACTCTATACTACTTTCTACAAACAAATTTTCGATATCCTAGAATAAAATTGACTTGTTATATTGAATAAACCAAGGATTATCCTGAGAGAAAGCCATTGTCTACAAAATCAATATAATTATTAAAATATTTTTTTATTATAACATGTATTACTCAAGGAGTCAGGATGATTCCAGAAGAAGACTTTTCAGAGGGCGAAAACTCCTGAACTATGAGAACTGTCCTCTCCTATCAGTTTAATGATTAGTTTTAACCAATAAATCATATTGACGCGTATTAGATCAAATAAGTTATGACACCTCGAGCAACTTTTGTTCTTAATAACTTTTCAATAACCTTTAAGTTTTTAAGATGGTGCCCATTCCCATTGGTACGATATTTTAAAGGGAATATTTCCCATTCTCCACCCAAAATTAAACCTCTTTTTAATATTAATTAATTCGTTAGTAATAAATTTTGTTCTTGCAGTATTTAAGATATCTTCTTAACTTTAAAACTTGGCAGCCGAAGAAATTTGGATAAGCAATGTTTAGATTTGTTTTATTATACAACATTGAAAAATTTTTGATAGAATAGTATTGCAGATGATTAAAAATAATGTTTGTTTTTAACTTGTCTTTTTACATCTGGATGTACAGATTTGATCGTAATTTTTGATTGATTTTAAAATAATAAGGAAGGAGTACACCACGGCATGTGTCGCGTAACACTCTTCGCTGAGGTTGCATTTAAAATTTCAAATATCCCGAGGGCAGACATACGATGGGACAGTTAAACAAATTGTTTACTTTCCTCCGGTGGAAAAAATAGAATTTTCCAGGTTACTAATTTATATTTGCTTTCAATGACACTCTGCTAAATCCCGTAGATGGGCATTCACTATCATATAACTCATTCTTGTCTAAGTAGAAATGAAGTTTCATGCAAAATTTAAAGACTGCACATGAAATATTCTCAAAACCTTACGGATGGTTAGGCCGTATGTGTATCTGTGTCAGATGAAAATTTGAAATGATTGTTATCAGTTTTTTTACAAATATCCAATCAGCGATTATCTTGTTGCTAACTTTACTTACAAGAAAAATGTAAAAATGTTTGCTAACGTTGAGGCGAAATCCCTTGGGGAACATGCGCCATTGTTTCTCGATGTAGTCTGAAGAAAAACGAATCTCGTGTTAAATTTCAAGTCAATGAGTTCATTCTCATAGTATGATTGACAGGCGGATATAAATGTTTTCTGTCCCACTTCGGTAATGTTTAATCAATCATATCAACGTTTTTAAAAATAAGTTCTATTACTATCTATATTTATGCATTTTTCCGGATGGCAACCATATATGAAACCTACGTTTATTCCTACTAATGCGAAAATTATTATACCATTTTATATTTATTTCATACTTGTAAAATGTAAATTTCTTTATGTCTCAAATTTAGCAAATACAAATATTTAATAAAAGTTACTTGTTACATTACAATTTAAATATTGTTTATATTTTATACGCAGAACGTGATGGAAGAACACCAGAATTACAAATAAACTTGTCCGCTTATAATAATTTTTATTTTGTAAGAGTGTCACTTTTACAACACAAACTCATGACATTGAATCAACAGAACGTGTTTTATGTTGCCACAAATAGAGGTGTTCGGAGAAAGTAGAAATGTTTTGCTTTGTATAACATTATAAAGGCTGGAGGGTATCCTCTTCACTCCAATTTTCTCTGACAGCTACGTAGTGAGCATATGTAGACTATGTCTCGGACAGGTTTTACGCCGAAAGCAATAAACGTTTTATGACTACCAGTAATATCTTTTCATAACAATAACTAACAATGAATTCTTGGATTTTTTAAAATACGAAAATAAAAGTAAAAAAAATTTGAGATTGCATGTCAGAAAATGTACCTCGGTAAATCTTCATTTTATAGCTATCCACTAGTGCTATATCACTGTTTTCGTTTATAGTACGAAAACTATATACCTCATATCCATAGCCTACTTTAATCTTACTTTAACTTTGATATTGATAGTAAAATATATATTTCTATGTCCTTTCACCATAGTGTTATTAGTGTTACAATGTTGTAATACTGTTTTCAAGGATGTTATACCAATAATGTTTGTTACCAAAAAACAAAAAAAGAAAAAATATATATAAATTCATAAAACTTTATTTGCATCAATCTTACATACGAAAATTAGAATATTGCAATGGGTACTTCGTTCAGAAAAAGCCAAGAAAAATATAAGATCATTTTGTAGTAGGTGTATCCGCATTATCAAACAGCTTAGGACAATAATTAAAAAGTGTAAATGCCTTTTATTCTAAGGTCGATAAATTAAAACAAAAAACAAAGGAGTTGTAGTAGTATTATGATCATTTTCTATTTTTAGATGCGTAAGAAAAGGAAAAGAAACATTTTCTCGACTGCTGTCTTCCTTTTTACTAGTTTTAAAATACTAAAACTCAATTTATGGCTGAAAAAGTAAACTAATCTACATATAGTGATGAATACAAATAACTATGTAATCACAATTTATTATATATATATATACTATTATACAACAATATAATGGTATCTCTCTGTGTTTACAGATTGTGCCTGAATTTTATGTGGACATTCTTAAGATTTATAGTTAACAAATAGGCCTTTTTATATTACAAAAATCCCTCCGGAATGCGCCCCACTGGTCTTGAAAACATATTTTTTTGCTTAATCAGCAGATAGTATATAACTGATAGTCAATTATATCAGGACAGCTTAGAATGCATATAAAAAGCATCTGATATTCTCTTTCTTTTCCTGTGTTCCAAAATGAAATTGCTGGGGTAGCCGCAAGTAACTGCTAGTTATAAGTGAATTTTTTATTCTATATCCTATTTATTTTTCGTTTCAAAACATAAACATTGGTGTAGTCCAGTAATAATATCAGCTGTGTTCCATCTATTTCAAATGTATATACACTAAATCTTAAATTAGGACAATTGTTAGAGCATCTAAATTGGCTTTAAACCTAATGCTCTTGTAGCTAAGCAGTCCCGTGATAGAATTAAGGCTTCGGGTAAGCAACCCATTCATGAAGAATTTCAAGGTTGTCAGCATTGGGCCGTTATTGAATAGAGACAAACGAGAATCGACTTTCCAATCAATCTGCGGTAGAAGATTCGCTTACTTTCTCTATTGAATGAATTTTATTGTTGGACACAACAGTTTCACAAGGCACTGTATTCGGCACTCAGGGGGTTTAGGAATCGTGACCTTTTGAAGACATTTTGGAGAGCAGACATTAATAAGTTTGAATCAATAGATACTTGACAACGTGACGTAGCGTAGTCCTACCGCTTACAATTTTTCAAATTACGTACATGTGACATATTATTATACCTTAAATAAGCATCTTAGATTATTATTACTAAATTCATGTCGGAAGGTTATAACAGCTAACACGCATCTTATTAAGGTACGTTATGTTGACCTAGAACACGGTATGTGTGAATTTTGTCAGACAACATAATGACACGTCTACTTTAAGCAATATATAAAAGTTTATGTCTTGTTTAAAAGATATTCGGTTTGCATTGATGAATGAATAAGAGAATAGAATTAAAACTCCACCATTCCAATTAAAGCTGTATGTGTACATTGTGATTCTATTTTAGTCATTAGAATCCATAATGTAAATATTGTTGTGTTGACATGAATGGTTTTAACATGTGACAGCAACTGACATACACGGTATGTTTCCAGATCCGGTCAGTTTCCGCTATGAATATCGCATATGGAACCCATTTAAGCGCTGATTCTGTTTACTTCAAATACACTGGACGGATCGGTTTTTACATCCATTTCATCATCACATTTTTATTTGGAATGCAATAAGGAAAATATTCAGTTTTTCAGCAGTTACGCATCACGTACTGCCCTTGGGCAAACAATTTTCTCATAACGTTGTTTATATTTTACTGTAATACCAGTTATCACTTAAATAAATACTCAGTTGTTTTAATCAGATTCAAATGTTTTTAAACAGTCATGTCTATTTGTATTTTTATGTTCAGTCTTTATTCATACTTACATAAATGTAATACAAAACCCCCTATGTTGTCGTTGAATTGTGATATATGAAGACCCGACATGTCCTAGAAGATGGAGAGTTTGTAAATAGGTTCCTCTTGGACCAAGCAAGAACCTCACTAAGTTTGGAGTTAATCTAGTTAATTTATATAGAAAGCAACTTTGTAACGAATTACCGTGTAAAGTTTCGTTGTCGCTTTATCGGATCATTTAATACTCCGTTTTAACTTTATTAGTTAAAATATGCGATTCGTTATTAAACCTGTTTTAGTAATAATAATAAGGGTGATGCTTTATGTATTGGACTATTTTTTATTTCATATTTCGCTTTGCAGGAAATAAAAAAATCTGGTTTTCTTTATAATCAACTGGTTTTATAGAATAAACTCCTTCTTTAATCACAAGTGACTTGTTTCGAAGCAGTAGCTTTTTCAGATGAACACGGCTATACGTATCACCTTAAACCTATGCAAAAATAAATAAAGCTAAGAAATAACACGAGATATACAGATCTTGTCTATAATAAATAATTCTAACTATTATATTTAGTTTCATATAAAAGGAATATTGAGTCTATAAATTTAAATATTCTATCATTAATTTTTTTTCCGTTTGGTATTGACGATGGAAGGTTTTAAAGATAATAGGATTTCGGCCATTTGCTATCGTTCTATGTTAAATAATGCATAACATTGTATAAAGTTGATATGGTTATTTGTATCACTCATTGTATAACGCCAAAAATGCGTATATACAACATATAACTATGAAGGATATATACAATTCTAGGACGAGTATTATTATCATTATGGATAGAAAATAACTATTCTGTAATTTTCAGTGAATAAAATACAAGAATGTTATATAAATATGTACAGTTACGTTTTAATGTTATTTCAACTTTTATTTGATTATAAATCATGGCTATCTTTTGTCTAAATTATTTTGCAAAATAATGGTTTTTGATTCTCTTATTAAATAAAAAAATGTGGCGCAGACACGTTGAGGGAGAAACAACATTATCACAACAGGATAATACCTGTTGTCACCCCATTACTTGCGTACACTCTCTCACCTTATTGAGTCAGACCCTATGATGTTTTACTAAAGGTTTTACTGCCTCCTGACTTCTTTGCTGAGATATTGAAAATCTCCTTTTTATATAGCTGTTATATTCTTCTTCATACTCGGAACTTTATTATTCTATATTAAGAAATGTCTGAAAGCCTTAAAATGAGTTAATTGTGTTTTTTATTTTACTTTTGAGCTATTTATATTATTACACGTTTCATTATTTAAAACGGCAAACATTCTCAATATTATACTAGTTTATAATACGTAATATATACCAAACAAATGTTTCAATATTTTTACTAAACATAATTTATTCATTATAATTATACTATTTTATATGATACCAGTCACAAACTAAGTAAAATATGCGAGGCTATCATATATTAATAGTAATCCTTGTATAAAAATTATTTTAATATCTACTGTTATCTACACAACAGTTTATAAGTCTATGATCCAAGGACTTCTTACACAGTCTAAGTAAAGCGACTGAATTTCAGTTTTCTTATTTGGAACTAAGAGCAGTTCCGGATCTTAGTTCTACTTCTGATCTTTATTTGTTCATAGTATATCCGACTTCATCGCTTAAATTAAATCACCCAATTTAGTTTTATCTGCAACAAAATATAAGGACTCGTATCGAGACTAAGGATAATTTCACTTATTAAACAACCCAATATCACATGGTTTTTTCCAAAACTTGCCGTAAACATTTGATTGGTCCAGTTTCAAAACTTATTATCTGCACACAAAACTTTTTCCAGAAAAACCAAAGCACTGTGACTAGGTTATTTGACAAGATGAAACTTGAGATAAACAATAGAAAACAACATAAAAATAACCTTACTTGTACCCAAAGTTTACAATAATATCGCCTTTAACATTCTGGAAGCTAAGAAGAAACCTGTTCAACATAACGGCGTTTGCAGCAGTATAATGTCCTTGAGGGCAAAAATTAAAGTTAATCCATTTTAGTACATGGTATACAATTTATTTTCCTATTTTATAAAGAAAAAATATATAAACACAAAAAGAAAACAGGACTCTAGGTTTTAATGAAAAATAAGCCATAATCTGGTAATAAGTCATAGCATAAACATTCTACGTGTTGAAATGTTTAAATAGCAAGAACTTCTTCATCATACAATATGTCTCCAATGTCAGAGACGTAAACAGCCCCTTCGTTTGGAGATATTCTCTTGTTGTTGACAGAAAACATCCTTTAAAAAAATCAACTCAGGCTTTTCATCCCAGTTAGTTGAGAAATAGGCTGACTGTGATTTTGCATATTTTTATTTTCTCTGGCTTCAGCGCACTATCCTTTCCCAAATTATTAAAGAACTAGGTCATGAAACTGTTTAATTTGTTTGGGAACACTTTCGCCTTCCTAACATTCATCTTTTTTTGCATCTCCTACATTGTTTTTTTAGTTTACTCTTCGTCTAATAACTCACACTGGTTGCAGTTATTTCTAACTCTACTTAAAACGATCCAATTGCAAGGATGCATTTATAAAATTCCAATTAGTGGGTTTCTTCGTTAGATTGGACACTTCAGTTCTCGAGTCGAAAACTTTGCAGCCTTCTTCTAGGTGTATAACTACAGTATATAAAGAGGCGTATGCTACAGCATAGCGATTACAAATTTTGAGGTAGTCTTGATAAGAAGAGTGCGTTTTTAAATATCTATTTCAATATTACCGTAAATCTATTGGGGGAAGGGGATAAACTTATGCTTGACTACTGGGAAAAAATACTTTGTTATCTTGAGTGTTGGCGGGGCATAAGGTAGCCAGCCAGAACTTACAAAGCATTTCGATTAGCATATTTTGTTCGTAGCATGTAGCATATGGCCTTCGCAGCCATCAGCAGCCTGTCATAATGCGAATGCCTGTTAAATATACGGATTTTAAAAAGTGTTACACTGCGGAATCAATTTAGATTGAGCATTTTTAAGTTTGCTCACTAGCCAAACAAAGGAGAATACTGTGGCCTTTATTAACAGTGGATGAGATGACCTTTGACAGATGGTTGTCATAAATATACATTTTCTGAAAGTAATAATCACATTGATCAGGTATTTTCGGTTTCAAATGATTTTTCTAGCAATTAAAACACAAAATGAGCTCCCCTTCTGTTTCCATATGAATTTTATCAAAACAAATCTGTAGCTTTTATTGTGTGTACTCTGTTCTGTAGTCGATGCTTGTTTTTTTATATACCCAGTAACAAACTTCATCTCTCCCTTGTGGCGCAAGCAAATATAGCAAAGTCAGTTGCTGTTGCAGGAGCTCCAAATCTGACATTAAATGAATTATCAAAGACATTTTGGAAGTAATCATACTTACCAATAATAACTGGATATCAAAAAGTTTGATAGTAATTCCATTGTATTTTTATACTTAGATCACTTGAACGAGAATTCCCTACTTAAAAATAAAATATTAAGCTTGTAAAATTACAGAAAACGTATTCTAGACCATTCTATTAATTCGTTATTTCGTTTATTGCACACACAGACCATGTATTCGTAGTTGATTTGCCACAAGTAACTGCACCGAAGTGTATTGCTATAGTTCGCGCCGTGCTGTATGACCTGCCTCATCTACATCATCAAGACTCGGACGACAAGAGAGGTGTTAGTGGTTGAGTGAGCTTCGGTGGATGAAGACTGAGTCTCGGAAATACGATGATAAAGAAAAAACACACAATAATTGTCAGATTAAATATAAATATTTTATGACTGAAAACATAATAAATACAGAAAAACAAAAAATCCAGGAGCACACAGAAAATCCTCCTAAAAACTAAAGATAGTAGCAGCAGACAAGGCAAAAATTGGTGGGGGGGGGTTATAGCTACAATTCCTCTTTTTGATCACGTCCACGAGAGTAAAGAGTGCATTTCCAGTTTAAAAGAGTTTTCGACATTCTGTACTGTGTCACGATATATTACTAGTCTTTATAAAATGGCTTTTACACACGTTAATATAAGGATTTGTACGTTTTGGTGTTTCGACGGTAACATGAGGTAGCTTAAAGTTGTGCTGTTCAATTCGGTATGTTTTAGCATAATACTTTTCATAAATGCGTCTTAGATATTGCATTGTACATTTTACAAACATTTTGCCGATGATTACAGGAATTGGTGATATACAGGAACAGTACGGATTATGTCACTAAAGTTAATTTTATTATAGAACAAATCTAAAATATAAACTGGACAATTAAACGTTTTCGGTGAACATTCATTCTTTTTTCTTCAGATCTCTTCCATTCGGTAAAATATTTTCTTTTCTTATGAGCCTCTCCCACTTTATACTGTTAAAATTTTTATGGTTTGTTCAATTAAACTGCCAATGATGCAGGTGGAAAGTAACACAGGGGTTCCAATGGCATATTACCTAAAATCACTAAGTCCCAGTCCATATTATATGATCCGATAACGATCAGTTGTAAATTATCTGGCTAACTAATGCTGTCGTATAATCAATAGCTTTTATCGACAATGAACTTGATGTTCACCATGGTATGCGAGTTTAAAATTGTTTACATTATTAATAACCGAAATATTTCTTATAGTATTTATTCAAGCGTGCAAAATACCTATCCATTGAGTTTTTTAATTTATTACTAGGAAAAAAATAAATTTATCTTGTGTAAGATTAATATTACTTCCAATATTTATTTATATGGAAAATAAACCATTAAATTTTAAAAAATAATGATCTGATTTTAAGGTACCTAATGTACAAAATAATAACACTACAAATAGATTATAATCCTAAATTATTTATATATTTGTTGGCTGAGCGTTAAGGAAACCTTTCACTGGAAGGGCTGGAAAAATGTAATTTTCGTTAGTCGCTACGCATTATATTATCCGCAGACCAAGGTGACATTTTGCATAAAAGTTCTTTATGAGAAAGTTCAATGATGATGAATGTCATCATATGGGGTTTCGCTTAGTGCTAGAAAATAATTTTAAATAGTTATTACAGGAACCATTATTGCAACGAGAAAATTGATGGATAAACAAATCTGAACGGACAATTTAATACATCCATCCAATACAAGCCTAAATATACGCACGATATCTCAAGAATATTGTCATGTGTAAGCTACAATCATATGTGAACTTCGTTTCTACAGACTAGAATACATTCCATAATGGTATATAATCATAAAAAGAATATCGTAGTACAAGTAACTAACTTTTTAATCATAGCGTATAATCTATAAATAATTAATTGACAGGGAGCTGTTTGAAATTGTAAAACAAACTCTGAAAATGTGATATACGTTGAATCATACCCAACAAAATAGTACATTGGTTATATAGCTTAGAAATAATTCTGGTTGATTTTACGGTACAAATTATACAATATGAGCAGACAATAGACAATTTAGACTGTGTATATTTCTAGTAGAATTCAAAAACATTTTATTATTGAACAAGAACATATTCCTTGCAAACTCAATCACATTGTGTAACAGCTCAGAATCCAATCAGTAACGTTTTCAGATATTGCAAGCAATCAAGCGTGTATCTATCTCTCGCGTCATATCTCAAACATGTACATCTTTCATTTTATTACTAAAGTCAGAAATGTATCAGTCAGATAGCTCTTAAACCAAATAAATGTTTTTTGTTCCTTAATTTAGTTTTATAACTTGTGCTTTACTTCATTTTTAGTCTAATTTTACACGCTTTTAATTTTAAAGCATCTGTGAATATTCTCTCATTAAATTCCCTTCTAGCGGCATTATATTTAATGTGTATATATTACATAACTCAACAAACTTACAATGTATCACATACTAGCTTATGGCTCACTGTAAATAAACTTAAGTCTCAAACATGGAAATATAACCTGTTATGCAAAACTGAGACTAGTCGAGGCGTGATTGCTGTTAAAGGAGAATATTTGTGCTTCCAATAACACTATCATAATAACATTGCACATCTTGAATGGACTAGTCGTTATTACTGAGTGAAAATGTATCTTAGAACAGATCTATATATTTTACAGTAACATCATTAGGATCTAGTCATATGTGCCAGTGATTTTATTTACTAAAGCACCTTAATGTTTTTTGTTCTGAAAATAAAAAATACTAATACGCTTGCTATAAATAAAAATGAATCGTAAAATGTGTTTCTAAGCTTTGATATCGAAAGTAGTTAGATTAATATGGCGACTTATTTTTATGAAACATTAGTTTCAATACCAGGAAGGTATATATGAAAATATAAATGGTTAAAGTTAAATGGAAAATTTTTGTATTTGGAAAAATAGTAAAATTTATGCTTCACAATCCTATTTTAACTGACGTTAACCAAGTGATAACACTTTCAGCTGAGGGTTGCCTAATTATCTGATATATTTCTACATTTAAATTTGATGTATTATGAATTGTATAGTGCTTGATTAGAAGTAAATTTAAAAATGAAAAGGTAGTATTAATTTTTACTCCAGGGTTGGCTGGTGAAGTATTTAAAACCAACATTAGCCGCAAACAAAGCTGTTCTTGTTTTCACATAAGGCTTTCCAAATTGGTGGGAATCCTTGACATTCTTATATGGCATTTTTATAGAAATTTAGAGAAATAAACTGACACAACTTAACGATCCATTCTTTTCCACATTATAGTCCTAAGGCAATAATTCTTCTAATATGCGATACTTATTAAACGACGATTTTAAAATGTTGCATGAACTTAAGAAAGAGTTTTAATATTTAAAATGTTGCATGAACTTAAGAATGAGTTTTAATATTTAAAATGTTGCATGAACCTAAGAATGAGTTTTAATATTTAAAATGTTGCATGAACTTAAGAATGAGTTTTAATATTTAAAATGTTGGATGAACTTAAGAATGAGTTTTAATATTTAAAATTACGTGCGAAGCCACGATGAACAGCTACAAATAGATTAAAACATATAAGGCTTCACATTTGAGGTTTCCTCTAAAATGACTGAATTAAGGTCTAGAATGGTAAAGGAATATTATTGATCTTTCAAGATGTACAAGTAAAAATGTACGAAGATACTGTACTTGCTCTTAAATTCAATCACGTAAAAATGAAGAGTCAAACGTCTATAGTTTTCAATGGAAGCATTAAAATTCCAGAAGTCAAGAATCCTCACGTTGTGTGTACTTGATGATAGCACATATAAAAATTAATGCTGATTATAACAGTGTATAATGTATGACTTCATGTTGAATGGTGATTGAGTTTAGAGGCCTGTGACAAAGTTAGCTAAATATAGAACTCTGCAGGACCAAGTATATGCTGCCGCGGGCCGCAAGGGAACATCTCATGTAGTCGCTCTTTTTATTTTTTCTTTATTATTGTTATCCTGCAATTATCATCACTATCCTAGGGACATTAATTAAATACAAGAATTCTATAATTTATTTTCAATTTTAAGCTTTTCTACCATGTGGCTATATCCTCAACCTTACAAACTAAATCTAGGATGTTTTTAGGATGAAATTTAGCTTAAGAATAATAAATCCCAACTATATATATATATATATATATATATATATATATATATATATATATATATATAGAATATATATAGAAGGACATATATATAAAATGTTTAAGTGTTGTTTTGAAATTGCAGATCTGTAATTGTACATCTGAGTTGTCCTGAAACAACAGTTTAACTGTGAAACTTTCTTCATTTTTATTTATATGTTTATTATTTATCAAGTCATGCACATTTCTATGTGAACATTATATAACGAAATGAGAATATTCTTAAATTGAATAGAGGTTTTTTACGCCATGTGTATTTACACTACCGTACGTGAAAATTTCAGAAATCCAGAAAACCTTTTTATGATTTGCCATGCTTTATAGTAATATATATTCCATGTTACGAAAACTATTTAATAGATTATTTTGATTTAATCAGTAAACATTCTTTGCTAGTAGTAAGATATTTTACTGTTCATACTTTAGGTTTCATTATAAGCATTTATGAATGCATGAAACATTCTAAACATGCCTTCATTATAAAGTCCTAACCTAAATTTAACACAGTAATAGAGTGCATACAAGGTAATAAACAAATAACAATAAATATCCCTTTTGAATTTTAATAGATTATATAATATACAACCAAAATCAATTTAATTACTTCTTTTTTGTAACTAGTACGCATCACCACGTGCATTTTGTACATTTTACTATTCAAATGCGCTTCTACATTATATTTAAAAACGTAGCCCTAATATGAGACTACTGAGTTTGTATATAGATTTAACACTCAGCCAAGTACCATAATATATACCATCATCGAAATGGTCGTTTTCTATAGGGAGATCAAGCTATATGCAAAATGTAAAGTCTGCAGGCTAGTTATTACTTTGTTTATCGTGCAAAAAGGTAAACACACAACCAGAAATAAAATTGTTCCTGCTTCTTGAGTGATAGGCTTCGGTAACGCTCTGGTTTCGTTTCTACATAGTCTATACTTGTTAATCTTATATTCCTATTAGAGAAATGCAATCTTACTGATTATTTTTACCAATGTGCGTTCGTAAATGACCGGAGAAAATTCCTAATTTGAAGAAATTTAATAAAACTAAGTAGATTGTAAAATAAGGCTAACCTCTAGAGGTAAATTTTAAACTAATTGTGTAGTAGTCTGACCGAACCAGTTTTATTGAAGGTACATCATAGTTACGTGGAATAACAAATTTTGCTTTTTATATTCGCCGTATTAGATGCAATATTGAGTAGTGAGAATTTAAATAAAAATCATTTAACTTCTCAGCTGAGCGATTTTCTGGGAGTACCGTTTTCCAAAATGGTTTTACATTTCAAGCTAACTCTGAACACACAACAATCGCCCCTAACCGTCGCGATGTTATGCGACAGCTGGCGGGTAACGCTATTATAACTGCCACATACATCACCCAGCAACGTCTACGCTCAGCTGTTCTCTCGTAATCTTTGATATTGTCTAAAATACTGTAAGAAAAGCTTTTTATAAGTGTCTTTTGTTTGTAATAAATATATAGCTGGTTTATAAATTCAGGAGGTAATAAACCAATTTGAAATATAAATTTCAATTTCTTGTCTGTAACCTAAACAAGGTATACTCCGCACAAAGTGTCGTGTGATTTCCTCAATTTTTCCTTATATACCTAGCTCAATTTAATCAGGATACATACGTCAATAACTCAATAAAAAACTTAACGAAGTACTTCCTATACAGAAATCCACAGTGATGGTTCCAGTTCGATATTTGATGAAATGTGGTTACATATGGGAGGGGGGGACATTTAAACTCGCCCTGAATATTTTATATGTGAAATTTTTACATCTACACCACATTTTTAGGTTAGTGATACCTATATATTTCAAAATGCCTTATAAACTACATATAGCAATATATTACAATCAGATGTATATCTAATTATTGCAGTGTAATTGCAATAATATATTAAGCCGTGCCACTGTTTTGCGTACTGGTATGTCACTTATACAGGAGGGTTCATGTCCTTTTTTAGCAAGAGTTACATTAAAACGTGGTTTATTTTTAGTCATCTAACGATAAATCTATATAAATATTAATTTTGAATATTTTCCTGGCAGGTCTCTTTGGAAATATTGGCATATATTAGCCAATTAACGAAGCATAACAACGATTGTCAGTTTAAAATGTTGTACCTTAGTATTTCTCTTTGGAGAAACGAAAGTTTGAGATACAGTACGGTATCTTATAAGTTAAACTAAATTAAAAAGATTAAACTGATACTGTTAAACAAAAGATTTTAATAATTCTTACTATTTTTAAATAATTCTACTACATTTGTAGATGATAGTACGAGCAAGAATACTCTATAATGTATCCCCCATAGCGGTCTGCCCATATCGTGCAAGGTTTATAAATACGGTACGTGATCTCTGGAAGTTTATTATTCATGCATTTAAACTGGTTATAAAAAAACAAATGAATGGAATCTGAATTATTGCGTATTGCGACAGAGTTCATGCTTAATGAAGTCCAGTATTGCATTTGCTCGTATCAATTTTTAAAATCTCTAACCAGTTATTCATATGAGGAACATTTGTGATTCAAAATTGATGTATATTTTGATGGCAGCCAGACTGAAATTATGCAACCCATTAACACACAAGTGGTGACTAATGCATGTTGCTTAATTAAATCTTCTATTTGAAGTATTTCTATCTAAAATAGCTACGGTTTATTCTTTATTGATTGTTAATATTTTTTTAATCAACGTTTTGTATGAACTTCTAACAAGATACATAACAATGACTAGTAAAGTCTGAAGCAATCCAGTAATAAACAAAAAGAATCAAAACTTTAAAATAAAATGTGAATTAAAAGGAAAAGTAAACTCTGGAGATTCTAAAGTCAAGAAATGTCCCATATGAAACAAAAATCGATATAACCACTATATGAAACTTGGCTTCACCTAACCCTAAGTGTAACGGATATTACATTTTAAACTGACGTAAAAAATACTACCAAATGTGAGAGGAAAAAACATACGATAGGTGGTCGTTGGATACCATATTATTACTTCTCAACGTTGCTAGTATAAAACCATATTTTTTCCATTTAAAACAAATGAAGTAGATATTTTCAAAGCAAATTACAAATAAAGGGGTACCACCGAAAATGTCACCTAATGATAACCTATCAATAAAGAATTGAAGCTGGCAGTTTAGACAGTATCACTCAGGGGTCATCCAGGTCAAGGAGCTCGATGATGCTTTATTTGGTTATCATGCATTCTTTTATAATGAATTTAGTACATACTGACATAATACGATTGATATATGAGTTATAGTATTTATATGCATTTTTTTTCTAATTTATTAAATGTATTTAACATTTTATGGTTTTATGGTGTTTATGGTATTTGTTACCATACTGATATTTACTTTAAAAGAAATGCCATCGGTTTTTTATTTCGTTTAAAATTACTAAGTCAACGGTGCTTATTTTCGGTAAAAAGTGTAATTTATTAATTTACGTAGGTTGTAGCTTTAACGAGCAGTTTACGAAGAACTTACAAGAACATTAACGTTCAAACATGTTGTTTTATATTAAAATATACAAGGAATTACACAGCGCTCCATAAGAAATTTCAAAGTTGGCTAATAATGCAAGTTGTAAGAAGTTTTAATTCATATTTTTTACGTTTCATGATTAGTGTTTATTTTTAATGTTCTGTAAATTTGGTTATTTTTCAAAATGAATGAGATTTACCAAAGACAAATTATTCAAGATGTACACCTTTTAAAATATTAATGCATGTAACTTCGGATATAACAGTATTATAGTTTATCATGTTGCAACAAACATATAGGAATTAATTTAGGGATTGAAAATTACGCACTTTGTTATTTTAGGAACTTTGCGCAGAAGTACACAAAATTTGTAAGTAACTCAGTATCATGTATATTGAGAAACTAAAATTTAAACTCGTACAATAGTAAAATCCAATCAGAGTTGCGCAACTTGGTGACAAATGGAAGTAGCAGGGTCAGATGAGATCTCAAGGAACCTAACCTTCGTCACGGGAATAACAACGCAAGTGTTACCTATTCCTGATTGTCTCCTGATTGTCACTAGTTCATTGTCTTTCCAGCTAGATTCACGGTAACTTCGTATTTATTGTCAATTTTAGGCATCTAAGTCGACTTTGTGTATTTCTTGAATAAGTATTGTAACTCGACCCGTCTTACTTGGTATTGCCATAGAGAAATCACACTGGTTGCTTCCGCTTATCAAGAAAGTGGCAATGTATAACGTTTTAGTTTAGCTATAAAGGTCCTAATGAAATAATTTAACAAAGAGTGGAGGAATTGATAAGGGTTTTTTCCATTTTGTTTAATGACAAAAATTATTCAAACAAAATTTAGGATATTATTAATAGAAAAATTAGGAATTTAATAGTATAATATATACAATATTAGTCCCATACATTCCTAACTATCACTCAAAAGATCATATATTCACTTTATAGTTTAAAGTATTTGTATTTTGTTGTATTGAGTTCCAGTAAAGGGCTCTTGTATACAGCGTTGTAAAAGTTAAGTATTTATTGCATTTAACGAATTATCTATAGCCAGAACGTGGTGATGGATTACTTAGTCTACAGCAGCTTTAGTGTACAAGCAGGAACCATATAAATGTTTATGTAAACCTTAATACCACACATTGAAAGTCTATAATGAACGAACTTTATTTGTTTCTAAATTAACAAAGATAAACTCAGGAACGCCGGAGTAGAAAATGGTATTCCTAGAAAATATAAACTATAGCTCACCATCAAATATAAATCAAAATGGAGGAAACCCAATTCTATAATTCGAGTGAAAACATAAAAAGGAGTTTTCATTAGTTTTACTTAAAATCAGTTTTAAGTAAGTAAGTAAATTTTTAGTTGACATACCCAACGAACTTTATATTTGACAGCATTTTATTTATAACACGGAATAGCAAATCATCTAAAATATATTGTTGACGAAGAATGAATATCGTGTTCTAAAGTTTGAATGCAATTAAAAATTGAAATATATAATTTTTGTGCATTTTTCCCATTAAATGATTTATAAAAAACGATAAATTTATCAAATATAACTTTATGATAGATATGTTTCAATCAATCGAGTATGTCTGGTAGAGAAGAAAGGAGAATTTTTTTTTTTAGAGTAAAGCAGATAGATAATATAACATAGTATACTATCAAAGATGCTTAAACCGATCAATTGTGCGAACTAAAACTAATTTGTTTCAAGTTTTTGAGGTTTTCCAGTTAAGGAATTGTCCTATAACACGCATTATAAACTAATTTATCCACTATTTCGGTAAAAACAGAGGTGTGTTTGACGGACAGGATCTATTCGGTTTGTAGTTTAATTCCTTATACATCTATCAATCGGTATTTTATTTTATTCAACGGAAAATAACAGAATACTAAAATAAATGTTCTGTTGTCAATAACGTTTAATTTAGACTTTTTATTTTATCATACTCTATCTTTGGTGTAAGTAACTTTAAACAAAACTTTACTTTTTCTATTTTGTTGCTGACCTTATGTAAAATATACCATGCCGTTTATAACAAGCAAATTTAAAACCTGACACCTTAAGACAATGGGTTTAAACGTCTTTAACTGAAAATAAACACAACCAAAAATTCTTCAAACGAAGTTCCAGTTCATTCATTCCTTTTTTTAGAAATTACACGCAAAGAGATTATTTTTAATTGGGATAGAGGACTTCCAACTCAAATGACAGGTTGTACGAGTGTGAATGCGAAGTGTCCTTCTTTTATAACGCCACGCTTGTGTGGCTTAATGAACTAAAATTTAAACTTTGTATTGTGAAGGAAGAATTGAAATAAAATAACCAAAAATATCAACTTTAAGTATGTTTTAAATGTAAATAATAAAGGACATGTAATTTCCTCTAGTACAGTCAAGTTTGTAATATCATGTAACAGATGCACTAATCACTTGCTTATTGTTCAATTTTTTTTTTTTTTTTTTTTTTTTGGAGAATTGTGAAGGAAACTGGTTTTTCCTGATATATTTCATTTCTAGTGATAAAAAACAGTAATTCTAAGTTACGAGATCTGCAATCTCATCTCCTCCCCAATTTATATATGCTTAATATCCAGTAACCATTTACATTAAGTTGGAGTTGAACCTACAATATTAGATTCAAACAATGATCATGCTAAAAATTGACGTTTCAGTTGTAATAATTGGATTATACCTTACTATATCTCTGCCCAGGTTCGAACAATTTACATTAAAAGGTGGATCTGGTTCTCACACATTTTAGGTTTGGTTTCATAAATTTAAAATCAATACTACAATGCTATTTAAAATATACGTTTTTCTTTACTCAAATACTAAAAAGCATTGTATTTCACTCATAATCAATGCTATTATTTATCAGTTGAAATGCATAAGTTGCTAGGTACATTGAAATTCTACGCGATACTTTCTTCTTCGACAAAGTAATAGCATCAAATAAGTTTATCAGGACACACTTCATTCATAATTCACCATACAAGATGGATATTAAGAAGTAGAATGGATCCTCCTGTACAGCCGATAAAAGAAACCGATTTATTTATAATTTGGCTTATTTGAATATCAGATAAGCGATTTGGATGTTTTGGATTTTAATTTACTATATGAAAATGTATCATTTTATTTCGGTATTGTATAAGGTAAAGATTTTATTTTTCGGTTTATTTATTGGAATATAAAGTTAAATAAAATAAAATTATTTAATGGTAAATATGTCAATAAATAAATATCTAACTGAATTTGTTCAATTTATGAAATTAAAGTAAGCATTATATATTTATAGTGATAGCTACTTCCTTCAATTGTCGTGAACTTACAATAAACTAAAAATTACTTCAATTGAATCATTTATAATACATTTGATTTGTTGCCAGAAAATTTGTATTGAAAATACATTTAAAGAGATTTTTGAAATTGAATAATGGAGAATGATCTTATAACAAGTTATAATACGATACTGAAAATATTCATTAGGTGCAGTTTACTAGTTTGTTTTTTATGTTCCCATACTTAATAAAATAAAGAAACAGTAATATTAGTATTACCATGTTGGATGGAAGTTCATAATCATTAACTGACATTGAAATTGTTGGTAAACTTAATCAGCGATTGGCTGAATGACATCTGCTTTTAGCTAAGTCAAATGAATAGATTACAATAATTAGAAGTGAATGGCAATCGGATGGCTATGGGTCATATATCACCCTAATGGGCAACTCTTTCCGCATACAGAATTGGTGATTCATTGGTTGTGTGGAAGCAGATTTACACTGATTTACTGTTATTACAGTTTCAACTGTTATTTGATGTAATAAATAAGTAACAGCTCATTTTTGTAATTGAAGCTGCGCTATTCCCGCCAGCCACTGTATGTTTATTACGATACAACTTACTATTTTACACGTAAAAGATACCATGGTTATTACCGTGTATAGGTATATAGGTATCCTCCATCTAATACACATATGTCTGTAAATATCTCTCCGGGATACGCCCTAATGATCTCTACATTTTCAAAACCCCCAACTTCTTATTTAAAGTTGCATTATAGCAAACAAACGTTATTATTTAAATATACTCTTAAGTGTAAGCAATGGTTCTGTGTAAACATTATTTTATGACAGCCTAACCATATGTTTAATTAATTTAAGTGCTATTTTAAATGTGTTTCTATGATCTTGAAAGCGTCGAGTAAGCTTGATAGTAGGAACACTTATTTCAATACTTTTTGCAACCGCTGTTGATTGCAGAGTAAGGCTGTGATCCATATAAGAAAACTAAAAATGTTATTAAAAATAAACTTTTAACCGCACATTTCTGCAAAATTTAAGTATACTGTGTTTGCTCATTACTGAAATGAAGATATTAAATACAAAGTTAATATCTAACTTTTATTACAACTTTATAAACTGTTATAAGTCTTTTTTAATCATATTAGTTGTCTTTTGTCATAATTAGGGTTTCAGATCTGTGCGTAAATATCTAGTAGGCTCGGCATAAACTGTAGTTCCCCTCAGTGCTTAATTTCTAAAATTTTAGGTGTGGGAACTCTTAAAGCGGGAAGCTCAGACCGGTGGGTATGGAATACACCCCAGGAAGGAGGGGGGCCCTCACCCAGGAAAACTTTTGAAAATTATAACTGTAAACCTTTGTTTTTAGGCCACCCAGACATAATAATACACTCATTTTTATAAAATACCAAGTGATATTTTAATGCTGTTTATTTTCTTTAAGGTGCTTGATTAGGATGTAAGAAAATAAAAACATGAATTTAAATTATTGAGTTTACTCTCTACTCTACTCTACTCCATTAACACCTTGTTGCCTACTTTAAATTTCCCAGAAATATTTGGTTTGATTTCATTGACCATTTTGTTTGAATCAATGAAGCTCGCCAATATTAATTTTTTAATGAATGGTAAAATAAAAACAAATTGAGCCTTATTCAGTTTTATTTATACACATTACAGTAGTAATAATAATACATATTAATATGTAAATGGATGTTTGTTAATATAACAGCTTTTTTACAAGTTTGCATATTTTACAAAAAAATTACATACCTTATGGGTACAAAACAATATTAATACATTCAAAATAAACCAACTTCTTGGAAAGGAAAATGAAGCGTTTAATTACACACAAAATAAATGACACACAGAGTGGAGTAACACGGTTTCATTTTTTAAAATTTAGTGTAGTTTTAAAAAGTTAAGGTTGATTATTTTATTTGCTTATTAGTTATTATAACAAATATGTACGGATTTGTAGTATAATATTGTAAGGCAATGCCAAGACTGTTGGTAAACTTAGTTTTAGTTGTTTGTTAATATTTTAAAGTGAAAACTACAAAAGAAACAAAACAACAATACACAAAACTAACTGTAAGTACAAAAAAGAACTCAGAAACTTGAGTTCAGAACACAACTATAAGTTAGGCATAGGCTAGTTATTTTAATGAAAACTTAATGTTCTGAAATTCTAAAAGATATTTAAAAAACAGATTTAGGAAAAAAGTTCCCACAATGCAATGCTGTCTTCATGGTAAGTTTTCTGCCCTCGTTGTTTTGACTTGGTGTCAAGTGCAGAATTGTGTCCCTTCGCCAGCCAGGTTTTGACGTGTCGCTCGGGATTGTATCTAGCCACAGGAGGTCCTAGGAGCCTGATCCGCAATAAATCGCAAACAGTGCTAATGTAGAGTGAAGATCTAAGAGGAGACATAATTAGATTAATTGCAGAAAACCCACGTTCACATTCAGCACTAGACACTGCAATACTATTTATGATGGAAATCAGTTTCTTAAACGACGGCGGTTGCTCTAGAATAGTAGGTTTCTCTCCACTTAACATAGGCTTCAGTCCCTGCTTGAAGTGTCTGAAGTCTCTAATTATATCCTGAGAGCTGCTAATCTTAAATCTATCGCAGATTCGCTGGATCTCACATTCTCCGTAGGTGATGGATAAGTCTTTTGGCCAATACATGGGGTGGATCACTTTGATGTCATTCATGATTTTGGTGTAGTGTTCAGCCGCATTTGAAGATGATGATAGCAACCTTGAAGTCAAGTTGTTAGCGAGGCTCCGATAGAACTGTTTTTCTGGAATACTGGGTATCTTGGATCTTACACAAAGTTTAACATCTTGAAACATCAAATCGTCAATAGCAATTTTAGCTTCCACTGAACGTCTACCCATGTTTTCAACTCGGTTTTCAAACACTTTGATTAACAGTGTTACATCACTGTGGGCTTGGATAAGGTTGAGGCTTGATTTTTGAAGCTGTAAGGACAAATCCGATAACTCTTCTAGAGCATCGAACATCAATGCCAGGTTGTGTACAAAAGTTGTAGAAGATAATGTACTACAAAGCCCTTTGTAAGTTGAACGTTGCTTCGAGTCCCTTTGTTTGTCTTCAGATGCTTCAATGAAATGATTGTACAAAGCTTTAAAATCTGTCCAAACTGCTTTCACCGCCATTAAGCTGGAGGCTACCCAACGAGTATCTAAAATACGGCCGATTTTCAACATTTGCTCCTCTAGTCCTTTAGCAACTTCTGCGAACTCCCTGCTGTTTTTCGGTGAACAACTAAACATGTTTCTAATTTTATCCATGAATATCTTAAAATGATTGATTCCAGCTACTTCTTCTATGGAATCGTGCACGGCAAGCTCTAAACGATGGTTCAAACAATGCCAAATGAACAAGTTGGGGAACGTTTCAGTAAGCTGTATAGCAAGGCCAGATTTCTTGCCTAGTAGCACTGAAGCACCATCACAAGTTAGAGCAATCATATGGTCTTTCATGAATTCAAAGCTTAGACCTAATGCTTGTAACTGATTTAAAAGTTCTTGTAATATACCAGCTGATGTTGTGCTATTTAGCTCAAAAAGTGTTAAGAACACTGTCATAGGGTTTTGCATTCCCTTTAGAACAGTTCTGATATAAACCACCAAAGCATTTTTGTTTGAAACTGAAGTGGCTTCATCCAAAAGCAGGGAAAATTTAGAGTCTGACTTGATTAGGCCATTTATCAAGTCTGATTTCATTTCATCAGAAATATGATGAATTATATTGGAGCAAGCAACATTTGAATGTAGGATTCGCCCCATATCTAAGCCATTCATTATTTTAAGATCAATTTCAGTTTCAAACTCAAAAAATGGCCTATTTAGTTTAGCTTGCTTATAAGCCGTGCGGAAAATGCGCTCAGTTACAATCTGCTGCTCTTTATGCATAGAAGCAACAGCTTTTTTCATTGTATCTTTCTTAGCTTCAATGAGTATTTTTTCAGCTAAAGAATGAGCTCGAGACCCACGGTGTAAAAATATCTTTTTCCTAAGAGAGGATTGCTGGTCTTTTTTATTGTTTCCATAAGCGGTAACAGTTCCTAAAACCCACTCTTCGCTAATCTTTAGGCCCTTCGTTTTCTCTGCACCTAGAGTACTCACACTACGGCAAACGTTGCAACCTAGTTCTCTGTTCACAATTAACCATGGATTTTTAGCTTTAAATTCAACAATTTGTTCTTCAGACCAACAAACTGGCTGTTCACCCCTATTAACAAAATCATTATTTTCATTACTAACCTTAGCTTCGTCTGCATCAGATCCCAAACCCACCAACCTGGATACTATTTTGACCGACGAGAAAGTAATGGTAAGAGAAGGGGTTTGAGAAGGGGCATGGTAATCGCAATTATCCTCATTGATCCCGATTGCGTCTTCTTTTTTATCTTGATCAACAATTGAAGTTGTAGTCAATGCTTCCGAACTGCAGTTCTCATTATTCGCATAACCTTTTTGTTTCTTAGGGTTAGGTTTAAAGAAATCAACAATTTTTCTGGTAGTCATAGTCAATTAGGAAACTATTTAGCTGCACCAGCACTAATAAGCATAAACACGAACACAATCAACGACCTGCACCTCAAAAACGAACTTAAGCGTGATGGGATGCGATGCAACTTGTAACTTAAACGCGAAACACACCAAGGTCAAGTCAACTAGTCAACACACTTGTGATCACTGGGGCGGTGGCGCGGTGAAGTAATGGAGGGGGAAAGGAAGGGGGTGGGGTGGGTATTGCTTTGTTATTGAGAGGCGCAGCCGCGCATGCGCGAACTAGGATGACTCGCCCGTCACCTTCCTCCTGCCTGATTCCGTGCAAGACTCATCACAGCACAGCTCACAACTGCTTGTACGGGCGCTTACTATCTGCTTACGAGTCACTCGCAAACAAAGCATAGCATAATATTGATCCTACCTACAATTTTTTTAACTAAAACTTGTACTCGTAGTTTTAAAAGCGTTCCCTTGCGTTCCGGCACTCTTGGGAGGTAAGGGAACGCCGTTCCCTTGCGTTCCCACTGAAATTAACCACTGGTTCCCCTAAAACACATGGTTTGACTTATTTTCTTGAACTTAGCAACAAGGCAAACTCAACATTTGCGTCGGAAATATATAATTCACTGGAACCAGAAATTCTCATACTGTATATGTGCAAAACCTACGGAAATAGCGTGCGAAGCCGCGGATAGTTAGTATAGGCTATATTTTTCATAAACATGTTATTTTAAATATAAGAAATATGCCAATAATATGTTCAAGGAATTTTCGAAAAAATAGAATGAGAACGGAAACAGAATACCTGACAAAAAAACCTACGCAGTTGTAAATTTGGCAGCAGTTATTTAATTATTTATAAAGTTTTAAAAATAATGCCTGCTTTTAAAGCAAAGGTATCATGTGTCTTTGTAGTGTGTGGTTTACTAAAAACATACCTTCACTATAAGGCTTTGAAAACTATCGTTGGATCGCTCTGTTAGTCGATTTCTTGAGACTGCAAGGTTCATAGTTTGCTTAAAACAGTTTATGTTGATTTTATTCGTATGATGTCGGATGTGGGATGAAAACATTAAAGATAAAGGTATTGTTTTCATTTGATCGGTTTATAATATAATTATATATACACATACAATAACTAAAATAATACTTTTGGTTATAGGAGTTTTTTCAACATTTCAAATCATTAATTAAAAATTGAAACTGTGTATTATCATGCTCCAATCTGATAATATATATATTTAATCGAGGTAAAGAGCGATGGCAACATAACACTGAATAGGCCAGTTCAATACGCTATTCCAGGTGGCGGGGAGGTCACGACAGCTGCGGCGTTGCCCGGCAACCTCACCGTTCATTATCTATCACAGCCAGCTGTTTGTTATCAACACTAACAAATCTATTAACTGAACATCCAGAAAACGATTTTTCATCTAAACTTGTCAGATAGGTTTATTTTACGGCTTCCACGCGTACCATTGGTTGGAAATTAGAAGCAAAGATATATAGTTACCAATGTTCATGTTTAATACCTTTAATAGGTCGAACCTTGAAAGGTGAACATACAGATTAAATAAAAGTGTTGCTTTTAGCGTCATTTTATTGTGACCTATTCAACTTAGATTTGAATTTTCTTTAGAGTTATGTAAGATTTCGTACGTTAAGTTTCTAAGTGATTCTAAAATATACTACGGTACTTCAGAAAGATAAGAAACATAAATTTAATTGTAAGCAATATTAAATTGATTGTATTTCTCTATCTGCATCGCTAGCTGACTGAAAATTATTATTCTAATTTAATGATTATCCTGTTGTTGTCTAAGGGTTTTCAGTAAAATCACACGTAATTAAAAAATATATAACACTAAACTGTTTGGTTTGAACTACTCCTTTCCACTACACCAATATAACACTATATACTGGCCCATACGGATTTCTAGACAACGAAACACTCAACAATTACATTATATTATATAATAATAACGTAATTTAATAAATTATTGAGCTAAGTAATTTATAGATATGGACTTACTTTTTCTATAAATTTATGAAAACTATATTGCAATAAATAGTAATTACTTTCATGCCCTTCAATTATTATGGTAAACGCTATGTGGTTTAAGACACAGTCAGAAAATAGATTTAATTTTTCCTTTTTTTCTTTAATTGATTGAATTTTGAAGATTACTACACAAATTTGTTGTTATGATGATTTTTAATTGCTTGTAAGTTAGTGTATAGTTTTTGAAACGTCATTTTAAAGCCTTTTAAAATATGTAAGCAGCTTTAAGTACAATATTGGTTTCCAAACTTACAGAGTATCTAAACACTATAATTGTCCTCTACATGGGGCAATAGTATAAATATAGATTGTGTATTCATTAGAAGATTTAGGTAGTAAAATTAAGAATTCTATAGTGTACGATTTCCTAGAAAAATGTGTCAGTTTTCAAGATTGCACACACGAAACTATATCCATTAAAACGAGTAAAATTAAATACAAAGTGAATAATTTAAGTAAGTAGTATTTATAAAAGAATTCACATAAAATCAAAATATATTGAAGGTATAGTACGCTATTACCCAAACATTAAATATCCCGGCTGTTTCAGTTCAGGAGTTGCTCCTGTTGACCAGTTTTTGTTCAAATCATCTAGTAACAACTATTGAAATACTTCTTGGTGATCTGAAAAAATATTAGATAATAGCGAATAATTCAATAAAGAAGTTTAATTATTACTTAAACTTTATTCGCGCATTTTCCATCTAAAAGTAAAATAAGGACAAAGATTTAAAATTTGCTTTTACTCGAAACTTATTATGTTAAAAGTAAGTGAAATGATTCCATGGAAACTGTAGAAACTGAAAATTTTGTTCACAGATCTATATATTGCAAGTAAATTTCCAACTCGTAAATAAAAGGAACCAAAGAACCCGAGGGAAACCAATTCATACAGGGTGAGGCAGACCACCCTTCCGCAATTTACTGAATCGAGAAACTGAGAACCGGTAAAATATATTCTTCTTTTAACGAAAACCAACATATTTCGACCCCAAATAATTCTGGAAATTGAAGTTTACCACAGTTTTAAAAATATAAAATTGTTTTATCTCACGATTTTGGAGGTCTGAGAGCAGTTTGTCAGTAGTTTGAGGTGTATCTTGCTATCTATATTTTCGTTTCCGGGAAACACCAATCTCATCACATATTTTCCCATCGATATACACCTCAATGTCTTGCCATGAGTACATGGTTTGGAAGGACCAGCAGATGTTCTACCTGATTCTAAGTTATTACAATGTAAATTTGTCTTCCTCATTGTAGCTTCATTTAAAATAGTGATTTAAATAAAATTTGATGTTTTATTTTGCTGAGCAAAACCGTGTAATTCATAAATATACAATTTTTAAAAATGCCTACTTAACGTGTATTTTTAAGTTTTAAAGGTGTTGCACATGTAATACCTGTAGGGGAAAGTAGTGGGCTAACAATACAAAAAATGTATTTTCTTCCAGAAAATAATAATCATTGAAATTATAATTTTATACACAGTCATTATCCTCATATTGAAATACTTTTAATACTTACTACATTAAACCTTTAAACTGTGAATTACGGCGAATTTGAAGGAACATATATTTTCATACAGTAGACTTTATTATTCTAATTATAACAATGTGTTAAAAAATCAAAAGTAATATCTGTTTAAAAAATACAAACAATGCACTCGAGTTTAAAGTTTTGGGATTTAAAATCGATAAGGAGTAAATTATTTATTAAAAATTCCATAGTAAAAATATTTTACGACCAAAGTATAATGAAATATTAACTGTGAAACCAGAATTGATAGAGTTACAAATTTCAAAATATTATTATTTTCCGTCAAGAGTATTTCACATCCTTTTCCTGGTAATGTTATGAGAAGGAGATGAAATGTTGTGGCATCGAAAAACGAGGTGATCCGGAATCATGTGATATTCATGTTGGGAAATATACCGGATCCGGCAGCAAGTCCGCGTAACTCGGATACTGTCGGAAGGTTGTCGTTTGGAATAGTCTATGTAGTCACGTCATATACCTGCTGACAACGTTAACGATTTCAATCCGTAGATTTGAAATATTTTTCTGTAGTTCTAATCTAGTAATAAAATGCATTAGAGAGAATTAGGCACTTAAATTTAATTTATATTATGTTAAGTCAAGTAGTGTGTAATACGTTAACTTACACTTATTTCCTTCTAAATTTATCGTTACCAAGCTTATTCAATAACACTATATGTGAATAAATAGCAAAAAAATTACATATAAAAAAACTAAAAATTTGTAATGAACTCAATTGAAATATTTTTTACAACAACAATATATTCAATTTTAATGTTTATGTTACGCTAGAACTATATTACCACAACAATAATTTGCAATAAAATCTTCTTCTTCTCTTTCTTTATCACGTGATCTATATGCGACACCCTCCCTAACGCTTTTGGTCAAATTAATACCACTAGTTCATATTTTAATACAACAATTGTTATCTGTGAATTATTCTCGAATTATCACAGCATCGTGATTGATCCACGATATTTTATTAACACTTACATTTTCAGTATTCCTATTTATCAAAATATAGGTGAAATGAGTCAAATTGAGGCTTACTTGTCAGTAACCGGCACAGATTAGATACTTTTTGTCGATTTTTTTGCGGTACTAGACGTATTTAATAAAATCAAAATCGATAGTACAATACTACTACATTTTCAATTTGGCAGGGTTTTTCGTTTGCAGCAATAATAAATACGACAGTAAAAAATGTCATCAACAATATGACATTTAACAAAAAAGAGTTTTACACGTTATTTCAAATAGGGAAACGTGTTCGCAGACAAAGAGGGAAAATGTTTTACTTTGAGTAGCATTACAAAAATGGAGGATGTTCTCGTCTGTCCAATGTTATGTCACAACTACACTGTGAACCTGTGTCATGTCTCCTACTTTGTCACTGAAGGAATAAGAATTTAACAGTTTTATTTTAACATGTTTGTAAATGACCATAATTTTTACAGAGCTTACATTCAATTAACCACTATTCAAATTTGATTAATGTAAACAAAAGTCATTAGACAGGTATTTGCTCTTCCGATCATAAACTAGTTTAGTTATTTAAACGCATATGTGACAGATACGGCCAAATACAATATAACCGAGTCGTAAAAGTAAGGGCTCTGTATTTTAATGGTAGTACATTCACCCAGCAAGTGAAAGATCCGGGATCGAATCCCAGCGGAGCAAGTACTTTTTGTGATTTAATGTTTATTGAAAAATTAAAGAAGGCTGTTGCCTTTTTTACAAATTTTATTAATGTAAACAAAAGTCGTTTGACAGATATTTGGTCTTCCGATCATATATATGCTAATTTAGTTATTTAAACGCATATGTGACATATACGGCCATTTGATACAGGATCAATTGTCAATTCGCCCAAAAGTAGAGGGCCGAGCATTCGCTTAGCAATTTGCGCTGCTGTGATCGCTTAAATTGAATGTTTGTCTATGAATACACTCGAAAACGCTCTGTGGAGCTGGGATTTCCAAGAAAAACAACGCAAGATCACATGCGCAAGGATTTATATGTTAAGTGCTATCGGCCAGTGTCAGTTAATGAGTTAAGTGACAATGACATGGACAGCAGTGTCCAAGCATACCAGCCTATGCGTCAACGCTTTTAGAGATCAAGGGCAGGAAACATGTGATGTTCAGTGACGAATGTGATATTTACCGCAGTTCTCGCAATGCCAATGTTTATTTCTAGTCTAAAGAAAATCCACATTGTTTTAAAGAAGTAGAAAAAAATCCGCCTCACGTGAATCTTTGGGCTGGAGTAACAAGCGACCATCATTTTAGCTCCTATTTCTTTGAAGCATCTGTCGGTCAATACAATTTTCTCAGAATTATTATGTAATGGCTGGTACTTGAACTAAAAGCTCCGGAAATATTGAAAACTTTCATTTTGTAGCAAACTGGCTCTCCGCTACGCTTTTTTTTGAGCGACCACCGTCGCCTAATGAACTGTTTTCGGACCGATGGATTTTTACATGGGTCTGCAAATTGTTACGCCCCAATGCCCTGGCTTCCAAGAAGCCCACATCTTATAACAGCTGACAATATGCTGTGGGTTTTATCAAGGAAGAGGTACGAAAACAGTGTCATGTTACAAATGGTGAGTTAAGAGGTGGATTTATGACAGCGTATGCACGAGTTACCCCAGAGATGCTGGAAAGAATGAATAAACATCGCATCGAACGAAGCTCTGCAAGGATCATGAGGGTAACCATACCCATATTTTTGAATAAAACTCATATTAAGTATGGTTTATTAATAAATAAATATGTAATTAAAATAAATGTGTATGGTTTTTTAATACCTATTAAAACTATCTTCCTTTTAAAGTGACGTTTCGGCCAACCTGTATAAAGCAAAGAATACGTACTGTGCAGATTATATAATAAGTTTATTTTTATTACTAAATATTACTGTAGGTACTTTTACCGAGTAAGTTTTGAGCATAGCTTCTCTAAGTGAATTGAAAGGATTGCAATATTAAGAGCAGACTGGTAGTTAGAAGCCTACCAGCGATACATCACTCTGACGGCCAGCTCTCGTTGCATACAGAACTGGCAATCCATTTGTTGGGTAGAAACAGATTTGTACTGATTTACTGCTACGGTTTAACTGTGGTTTTGACTTACTTATTGGAAAGTAAGTACCAGAACGGGTTTGATATCCCAGCTGCGCGATTCCCACAAGCCACAATACTTTATTTATTATTTAGTTCATATCCCAGAATTAAAAATGGTATGATATAAATGTAATACATTTCTTATTAATAATGGAACTACAATATTTTGTACAATCAGTTACACAACAGAATGTAATACATAATACTTTTCTTTTTATACGTGTTTGGTATGCGAACTCCATTCTGTCATCTTGTTATTTAAGCAGCTGATCAAATATCTGATCAATATAGAAGGTATTTACGTTTCTATTACACATCATATTGAGGTTTTTATACACCGTTTCTTCCTTACCGAAAAAGTCTGTAAAACAAATGTACTAATGAAAAGAACGAATAAAATATGTACGAACTCTCCCAGAACTACATATGCTTGATTGATACCCCTATATATTGTTAGAGTTCCACTTTATTATTTATTCGCTAAGAGAAGGTGGTCCATATTTACATTTATTAATACTAAACATATTGTTATTCTTATGGATGTATCACAATAATTAGCATTCGCCATCGTTTTAAAACGAAGCAATCATTAACTGTTAATCCAAAGTTATTTTTATTCCTTCTATAGGCATATATATTAAAACACTTGCCGCTCTCTGTAATGTTCTTGTCTGTTCAATTGCATGTGAAATGTGTTTTTTTATACTCGCCACGTATAAGAAATTTATCAAACAAAATTTATTAACAGTGAGATGTAATTACAATTTTATGAAAAGTAAAAATTAAGTTTAAAGCAATTATAAACATATTTTTTTAAACTTCGCTCTTGAAATTAATCTTAACACAATATTTTTATCTGTAACTGTTAATTTCCAACATGAAGTAAATGTAAATGATTCTTTTTATTAATAAACTCTATTTTTATCATCTAAAAATTTTAAAAATCTGCTCGTAAATTAAATCGTTTACTCCTGCAATAATTGTTAAACCATAATTAATAATTAACCTTTCATTTTCTCCATTTTCAAAATCCTTTATCACTCACTACCTTATAATTCAATAATTTTTTTATTCTCTTATATTTTATATATTATTTTCCACTTCTATTGAACTCTTCCATGTCTACTAAAAAATAAATTAATTTAATATACAACTTTTATTCTAAAAACCAAAAAGAACTAATTCGAAAGTTATATTTTTATAAAAACCTTGTCAATTATTCAAAAATATGATTTTTTTAATTTTTATCAATCTTAAAATTGTAGAATATAGCCTATATTAAGTTATATCTATAATATATTTTTTTAATTTTCTAGAGCAGCATTCAATTGTCACCCAGTTAAAAAAATCTAAACTTCAAAAAAAGAAGTAAAAACTAAATAAAAGACATTATTATCATCGTCATCAATATATTACTATTTTATTCAATCTTAAAATTAGAGAACATTTTCCAGATTTGTTGATAGAAACAATATTTTTATACATTTTATAAAGGATGCATGTTACCCCTTTATTAAAAAAAAATACTAATATTTGTATAACACTTGTAAATCTTGATATTTTTTGTTGAACGCCTTTTAATCAAACTGGTTAATTATTTCTTATTGTTACAAAAAACAAAGGTATTACTAAAGAATATTTTGTAATGTCTAGACATAAACATTTTATGTATTATATTTCACTTTTTAAAACTTTTCTAACTAAATGGAAAATTTTAATTTTGAAGAAAATTTAAAAGTATAAAAATTAATAATAGGATATAAAGAAGAAATAGCAATCAATGAAAATACATGAAAAATAATTTCAAAAAAATTAATCAACCAATAACTTCTGCTGTTAAAAAACAGACTGGAACATTACGGCAAGCGGCAAATGTTTTAATATGTTAATGTTAGTGTATCAACTTACTCTGACCTTCTGAAATGTTCATAATTCATGCGTGGGATATTCCTTCTGTGATATCATGAACAAATTTAAAAGAGATAGAATTTCTGTAAAACTTTGAAATGGTTATATTTCTTGTTTGCGAGTAAAAATGTAAGATTGTATTTTTTTTATATCTGATCGACAGCTAATGTTCGGAAAAATCCTGTTTCCTTTACAAACCTACTATCATAAAACTCTACTGAACAATAGGCAAATTCGAATGAGACCTGCTAGAATGAGTCAGTTTGACTGCCATGATTATATACTATAGAATATTTAATGCTGTCAACGTATGTATTCACATATACCTTCAGCTAATGTTGTTTCACAGCTGATTGGATACAGTTGAAAACACTCGATAATGTCGTATTCAAAGTGACATAATCACGAGATATGTCAGAGTCAGTCAACACAAGCTGGATAATACCACTTGGAACTATGTACACATCATACTACATTCATGTGACAGTTCCACATGACGCGTTCTTTAGCCAATGTTTCTGAATCGTATATTTTGCCAGACTGTGTTTGTTTCAATGAACAGAATTTGACTGGTCCCAATGATTCCAATACTATAATATTAAAATAGTGTGGTTAAGACATTATATTGTAATCTTGAATTTTAAAATAATATTGTGTTTTAACAATCATTGGGAAAATTAAAGGACAAATTCAATTTATCGAATTTTCACTAAATTAACGGTGTTAATGTTAACCTAAAAGTGAAACTATAACTTTATTCTAGAGGGGCTGTACGTTATTAATCTGCTTATTTATACTATCTCATCTTAAACAATTTGTATATAGTTGCTTTTTATATAGAAAATTTATTAAATTTTCACTGAAATGGCATTTTGATAACTCATTTTTTAAGTTGAAAGTTACAGAGGTTCACTGCTAAACTAGATTGAATTGGTAAATTCCGATGAATGAAACAAACAACTACCATAGCAACTAATACGTTAAATCTGCTATTTATTTTCTTAGTTTTATACATCTCAATAATTTTTTAAGAGGGAACCTCCCTCTCTGGAATTTTCCACCTTCATTTACTATAAAATCCAATTATACATGTGTGTCGTATGTCGGTTTGTCCAATAAGGAAATGGCTTGATCGACCATGTAGCTACACACTCACGGTGCTGTAGTAAGCTGTAGTAAGCTTTTATTAACCCCGCACCTAGGTTTGATTAATTCAATAAACAAACACCACAGTCTAGAATGTGACATTATAATGCTTCACAGAATGCTGTTAGAAATTTTTATTTGGTATAACGTTTTTGTTACATATCATATTGAGGTTTTTATATACAGTTTATTCCATACCGAAAAAGACATTAAAACAAATCTACCAATGAAAAGAACGAATAAAATATGTACGAACTCTCCTAGAACACTACAAATACTTGATTGATACCCCTATATATTGTTTGAGTTCCACTTTATTATTATCTGTTAATATCTTTGGATATAACTAATCTCAGTCTGTACTAAATAAAAAAGGACTTAAGTTTTCGTTACCTTTCATAAACACGTTTAAAAGCTGTCAGGATTTGTAAGACAGCTAATTGACCTAAAGACTATAGTAGTTTAAACTGTTCACAAGTTATAAAACAATTCATTATTGTACGGTACAACAAGATATCAATAGCATGCCTAGTTTTAATGTGGTAAGGAACCTGAAAATCAAGATGGTGTTCACCAATTGTAGTGTTATACATAAGGAATCTCTACAACAGAATGTGTCAGCAGTAGTTCTAACTCTTTATATTCATGTCATACGTAACCCGTGCAGTATCCAGTATAATTTAGTCAGTTGCAATTGACAACCACTTGTAACGCTCCCCTGAACGATATTCCACAAATAGTCAAACTAAGTGTGACTCTAACACTTGATACTTGTGTTCTGAAGGACCTACACAACCAGCATAAACCATCAAGTTGAAAACGTTAACCTTTTGCTGAACCATTCTCGTTAGTGATCTTCTACAACAGGAGAATTAAGCAGTGCATTTTATAGATCCCAGTGTAAATTAACAAGTAGCAAGTTTTACCTACTTGTGACGTTATCCGTAATGATATTCTAAAACAGGTGTTATAAGAAGTAAAGCTTACAATTAAAATATATGTGCCTTGCAACATGTACAGTAACCAAAGAAATCCATTACGTTCAAAATACTCGCTTGTAATGCTGTATAATAAATATTAAATCGCCAATAATTCTTACCCTGATACTTGTGTTATACTCAAAATTTACATTGATCTGTACACATCTGCAATTTGTAAATGTTACACACTTGCTGTCCCGTTATAACTGAGTGATCTTTAACAAAATTCTTCCTTAACTACAAATGATCTTGTTCGTTTCAAATGTTGACCACCTGTTTCAATAATTAATTTTTTACAACACATGTTACCAGGAGTACCTCGTACATTTATTTTTGTATTATACGCAACCTCTACTGTATCCGATGTAAACCAACAAGTGTAAAATGTTCACCACATGTTTTAACGTTACTAAAATTAGTTTTTGCAATAGATGTTATAAGCAGTAACTTGTATATTTATTTTCGTATTGTACGCAACCTGTATAGTATCCGATATAAATCAACAAGTTGCAAATGTTCCCCACTTGTTGTAACGTTTGCCTTAATGATTCACAACAGGTGGCACAAGCAGTAACCCTCACACTTTCCCAAATGTTACAGGCAGTAACTCTTGCATTTTATATCTGCGCGGTACACAACACGTAACATTACAAATTGAAAATGTTGGATAGTTATTTTATTTCTAACCAAAACTTGTTAAACTGCCAATAATTCTAAAACGTGACTTTGTGTTGTACTCGAGTAAACTTTAACCACGTGCTGTACCGATATGTTCAATGGCCTTGTAACAGTTTCTACCAGCAGTATCTTATGTGGAATAAGGTTCTTTACAAACTTGTCCTTTGCAAAAGTTAACTACCTGAAGTACTGGTATTCTGTTGGATTTTATAGAATATTTATTACAGGGAATGCTGTTAATACTTACAAATCTTTCTCCTTAATACGGATAAATCAATAAGATGATTTGATTAAGTAAATAAACTATTAATCTATGATTATACATTTAGATATATTTGCACGATTCAATCATCTTTATATCCGCCTAGCGTACCATTAAAATTTAGATTTATTTTTCTTCAAAATATCTATACAACACGGAACATGATTTTGATTGTAAGTAAGGAGTGTGATTGGTTTCATCACGAAGGGAGGTGGTCGGGAATCATGTGATATTCATGGCGGGAAACGTACCGGATCAGGAAGTCTGTGTAACTCGGTAGCTGTCGGAAGGTTGTCGTATGACGTAATCTATTCGTAAACAGCCACATCAGGTATGTCGTCATTTTACATTTTGAAACTCATGTTACATATTCTCGACAATGTTACATTTTAATAATTAATTTTCAAACTAACTTTGAAAAGTTTTTACATAAACTTTGTATGTAGCCTTCCTGTACATCATCTACATTGCGTTTGGAATATTATCCCAATATATATCGATAAAGAGAACCATGTATCGACTCGGCCCTATATCAAGCTTTCTATATTTTATATTGGTGTCCCGTCTGATTTATTAATCTTATTTATTCACTACATTAAACTGTCCAAAGCTCTAATTTCAAGCATTGTCGTGGCATTAAATAAAATGGGATTGACCATAAAATAAATATTTCGTTTATAATAATATTTTAACTTTCCATCTTTTGAATTGTTGTTATCATTTGTTAAAACACCTATGGTTTGCCTATTCAAACGTATGTTATCTCAAAACTAATTGAGACACAATCTACAGTAAAAGCCTAAAGAGCCGGTTATCCGATTGGTTATGACTCATTGTTACCCCCTCCATAGTAGAGTAAAGAAGAGCCTTCAAGATTATAAATTCAGATATATCAACACTTTATTCACCAAAAGTAAACGTATTAAATCTGTCCTGTGAAAATTTTGTAAAACAAACCTATAGTACCATTTATTTTTACTTTGAAACCTCTACTTTATTATTTCAAATCATTTTATTAATAATCAATAATGTAGCTCCCCCAAAGATTACACCCTCCTGCAATACGCCCAATTCCAATATGTCCTGTGATACTGATGGATACCTACAGGATAACATAAGCTGCGATATTAACAAGCTTACCCTATTTAAGGTAATTCCAGATTATCTCTTATATATTAATGGGCTAAAGGTTGTTTTGTGCAGGAACTTACTTCCTGGTACTTTTACGGATTTTAATTTTTTATGCATCATTTAGAATCATTTTTATGGCGTACATTTTCTATTTTAACACTCTATTTTAACATATTCTATTTGAACTGTTAACAAAGAGCTATTTTTAGCATTGGTTTTGCACTTTTAATATTATTTATAAATGAGTTTTATAAATTTAATGGTAAAACGTACAATGATAAGATAAATATAAAAAGGTCATTGTGGATATATATATATATATATATATATATATATATATATATATATGATTAGGACTCCCAATTTAATTTTATGTCGTCTCATGCGTAGATTTACTAATTTAGACACATAGGGGTTAGGGCAAATTGTGATTGTAGAAAATATTAGGTATAGAGGGTTTTATCATCATTATACTATAAGTACTAACGATACAAATATTATGTAACTTTGACAATATTTGGCGTCATGAATACCAAATCATGTAATATTATTAATTAAGACACTATTTTAACATTATCATTACATAAAACCAAAAGGGCTACTTGTTGGTATAATAAAATGTATTATTAAATTTGTTTATTAATTTACTATACGTATTGATTATAGTAGTTTTATATATATATATATTATTTATATGACAAAGTTATTTACTATTTTCCTCGTACCTAAGTTTATATTTCAAATATTATTATTGGGAAAAACTGTTCTGATTTTGTTTGAAATTTTGGAGGCACCTAAGTCTAAACAACTTATGTTTCTCGAAAAAGTGCTCCGTTTCGAACAACGGATACACTTGTTTGTCTTATAGAGCAATATCAAAAAATATACCAACAAAAATCAATTGCACCACAATCAATCTCCCATACCACATTTTCTAATACTCCCTAATTTTAGTTGTTAATACTGCAATTCTTATTGCGCAACACCATAAGCTTGAATATCCCCGCTATTTAATAAGATTATTTAATTATTAAAACCTATGATCACATCAACAACTAAATCACAGTATTCGAGATGAAGACTTGGTAGTATTCTCCTGATATGACCTAGTGATTTCCGCTTTGACCAAACCTCCACGTTGTTATCTACACGTTTATGAGGGTATTATAACAGTGATTTCTGCCCCAGATCTATTTATTGCCAAAATATAAAAAAAGTGTTGTCTAAATGAATTAACACGCGAGCATTTCCACAATACAATCCGTAACATGGGACAAATTGTACATATAGTTTTACATATAGTTGTACTAATTGTTGTACATTAGAAATATGCTTCAGTTAAACTTGCTGTTTAAGCCATTGTCACTATATTGTGGTTAAATTGGTCCTTGAATCTATGAAAACATGAATGGATTTATAGTGATTTATAGACCAAGTGATGCTGAACACTTTATAACATTATATCTTTATTTGCCTTATAGTTATTAAGAGCCAAACGGTCAAGGGATTATAAGGGATTTTTTTGTTTTATTTTAGATGTCACGATATTTTTTGCCTGGAAGTACTTTATAAAACTCATAATCTTGGTTTACATTTGGCAAAGTCCAAGAAACAGTTTCCCATCCCAGCCACGAATGTACGAAAGCCAAGAATACGCGTCTCCTTTGAGGAAGGTTAGTCATTTATCTCTTTAACGGAATTATCCATCTGTTAGTACTCAATTAAGTGAATCTGACTAACACTTTCACAAGTCTTTTATGGTAAGATACGTTAATATTCTCAAAATTTGAATGTTATTTGGCAAGTATTTAACAAAAACAAGAGATTTTACGAGCCGTAGAGTGGTGTTGTTTATCGCTGTTATAAAAGTTGAGTATTCGTTCTCTCATGAGAGTTTACTGCCTGGACGTGGAGATAAGCAATATTGTTATAGCCTCTTACCAGTAATTTGTTTGTAATATTTGCATCTACAGTATGTTGTTTTGTAAAATACATTCCATCCCGGATTTACTCTGTTGCTTGTTTAACAAGATTACTTCATGTGATATCTTGTCTGAAATCACAATTTATTTGATTGTTATAATTTCAAAACTATTACAAGAAAATAACTTTATTGTACAATATGAAACCTGTAGGATTCTTTACTATTTAATTTTTTTACCGTTGATGGTATGTAAAGGGCAACTATATCTTCCTTTCTTAAAAGTGGTACAGTTAGTGTTTATATTATTTTTACTATTTCCTTTATATCTAAATTAGATCTTTTATCTGATTTTTTAACTAAAGCTTCTATACGAAATATTATACATTACTAATGTATGTAAATTGGCAGCAGCTGACTGTTTATTGGCACCTACTTTAAAAGACCAGTCATCGAAATTCGCTAGCGATGCGCTAAAGTACCTAAACAGTAGTCCTCGAAAAGAACGTCAGGTTGTGCTGTGAACTGTGCTTTAGTGAGACTTCTGTATTTTATCTTAAAATACAAATAAATAAGTATTTTCTATTAAAAACCTTCAGACATGTCAAAGTTACTCTGCCATATGCCGTATATACTACAAATATCGTATCCACAATGCCACACAGTGCCCATAGGAAGGTATGTGTGTGGATGCTGCCACTGCTCAGTTTTAGATATCAATATCAAAAAAAGTATTTAATTGCAGACCGTCTTATCAGAGATTTTGACTATCAAACTTCGAGATCTCATCAACTTCGAAGAATCAAGATGAGATTGTGATGGGAGAGTTAGTAAACATCTAGTTGTCAAGTTAATAAATAGTATTATAGAAATCCCCTATTTTTGTTAGTACCATAAATAAAGTATTTTCATTTGGTGTTTAACCTCTCTTTAAATTGTCACAGTTCTCTAATTAAGAATACTACAGGTAAGATTAATTTAAGTAAAATTGTCAGTTCTATTGCTTGGAATAAAATGTGCCTCAACATATATCAATCTTTTCAAAACTATATTAAATAATCATCTCAAGGCGATTAGTAACATTACCGAGTCGGAAGTAACACAATAACTTCCAGTTGACTCAGTTTCCGCTAGAAAGCTCCAGTCGAAGTTATCGGGTTAAGCTCAGCAAGCCTGTAATTGAAAACTCTGGACGACTTTAATTCCCCATCCCATCCGTCTTTGGATTGCTTCATGTTTGTCCAACGTAAAATATAGTTGGGCTTTTATGTGGTTTACTAGTTAGATACTGTAGGTATGTTAAACAATGGAAACATTACAAAAAATAGAGAAGATATTCTAAAATGTAAGAGTAGTTCATGTCAATAAATAATGATATTATTTTTAAACAAGTCTTCCGTTAATTTATAAGAACTTCCATTAATGACGGTATGTTTCGGACAAACTAATGTTTGTATAGTTTCAAAATTATTAAATAAAATAGCCTACATGTCCTATGTCCATTCTACAGATGTCTTACGTACATACACTAACAATGTATTTTAATTGCATGTAATTTAAATCTACAGGATTAGGAATAATGATTTATATGAGCTACTGTCACTAAATAAAATGGTTTTCTTAAAGTTATAAATAAAAATATTATGTCATATTTTTGTTACATTACTAATCTCACATTTATGTCAATAATGAACTGTCATGAAACATCTGTATAGCTTATTTATATATATATATATATATATATATATATATATATATATATATATATATATATATATATATATATATTTAAAATGGCATTGATTTTTTGTTCACATTAAAATAAACAATTAATATTACAGTAAACATTAGTATAACAATTACTCATGATCTATATAGCTCGTAAACCTGATCCGTTATGACTTTATAGAAATTTCCAGGATAAATTTCTTAAATCAGACAATTATAAAAATCTGATTAGAGGTATATCATATAAAATATATTTATTAGAAACATGAAATTGTTCAAATGTATACTTCAAGCAACGGTATTTTATTCAATAAAATTGCACACAAAAGTTTTAGTGGTGTGGTACTTTTATCCACTCGTTTTATGTGAATAAAACAGTAAAATCAATATAAACTGTTTTAATCAATTGTAATACCGTCCACTAAAATCTATGTTCTAATGAAATACACTAAAATAATTAACTATGTAACAGTCGATTTAAAAAGGAGGTTCCTACGATACTTTTATTCACATTCAAAATTCAAATATAAATACCGTCTAAAATGCCACAAACAGATTTAAAATTTCATAGAATAAAAGATAGCAGGAATAGCTCCGGAGCAATATAAAAGAATGAAAATCTGTATATCATTTACCATAAATGAATCTTGAAAATCAAACAATAATTAATGTTTTTTTCAAAATTATTGGAACATCTAAATAAATGTTGTAAAGAAAATATATACAAATAAACATAAAATCCCTTCTTATTTTATTTCTTAAATAAAAAGATAAAAAAGTCCCTGTACAAAACCTCGATGTAAAATCGTTCAATAAGATGATTTGATTGAGTAAAATAAACTATTATTCTATGATTATACATTTAGATATATTTGCACGATTCAATCATCTTTATATCCGCCTAGCGTACCATTAAAATTTAGATTTATTTTTCTTCAAAATATCTATACAACACGGAACATGATTTTGATTGTAAGTAAGGAGTGTGATTGGTTTCATCACGAAGGGAGGTGGTCGGGAACCATGTGATATTCATGGCGGGAAACGTACCGGATCAGGAAGTCTGTGTAACTCGGTAGCTGTCGGAAGGTTGTCGTATGACGTAATCTATTCGTAAACAGCCACATCAGGTATGTCGTCATTTTACATTTTGAAACTCATGTTACATATTCTCGACAATGTTACATTTTAATAATTAATTTTCAAACTAACTTTGAAAAGTTTTTACATAAACTTTGTATGTAGCCTTCCTGTACATCATCTACATTGCGTTTGGAATATTATCCCAATATATATCGATAAAGAGAACCATGTATCGACTCGGCCCTATATCAAGCTTTCTATATTTTACATTGGTGTCCCGTCTGATTTATTAATCTTATTTATTCACTACATTAAACTGTCCAAAGCTCTAATTTCAAGCATTGTCTTGGCATTAAATAAAATGGGATTGACCATAAAATAAATATTTCATTTATAATAATATTTTTACTTTCCATCTTTTGAATTGTTGTTATCATTTGTTAAACACCTAGTGTTTGCTTATTCAAACGTATTATATCTCAAAACTAATTGAGACACAATCTACAGTAAAAGCCTAAAGAGCCGGTTATGCGATTGGTTATGACTCATTGTTACCCCCTCCATAGTAGAGTAAAGAAGAGCCTTCAGGATTATAAATTCAGATATATCAACACTTTATTCACCGAAAGAAAATGTACTAAATCTGTCCTGTGAAAATTTTGTAAAACAAACCTATAGTACCATTTATTTTTACTTTGAAACCTCTACTTTATTATTTCAAATCATTTTATTAATAATCAATAATGTAGCTCCCCCAAAGATTACACCCTCCTGCAATACGCCCAATTCCAATATGTCCTGTGATACTGATGGATACCTACAGGATAACATAAGCTGCGATATTAACAAGCTTACCCTATTTAAGGTAATTCCAGATTATCTCTTATATATTAATGGGCTAAAGGTTGTTTTGTGCAGGAACTTACTTCCTGGTACTTTTACGGATTTTAATTTTTTATGCATCATTTAGAATCATTTTTATGGCGTACATTTTCTATTTTAACACTCTATTTTAACATATTCTATTTGAACTGTTAACAAAGAGCTATTTTTAGCATTGGTTTTGCACTTTTAATATTATTTATAAATGAGTTTTATAAATTTAATGGTAAAACGTACAATGATAAGATAAATATAAAAAGGTCATTGTGGATATATATATATATATATATATATATATATATATATATATATATATATATATGATTAGGACTCCCAATTTAATTTTATGTCGTCTCATGCGTAGATTTACTAATTTAGACACATAGGGGTTAGGGCAAATTGTGATTGTAGAAAATATTAGGTATAGAGGGTTTTATCATCATTATACTATAAGTACTAACGATACAAATATTATGTAACTTTGACAATATTTGGCGTCATGAATACCAAATCATGTAATATTATTAATTAAGACACTATTTTAACATTATCATTACATAAAACCAAAAGGGCTACTCGTTGGTATAATAAAATGTATTATTAAATTTGTTTATTAATTTACTATACGTATTGATTATAGTAGTTTTATATATATATTATTTATATGACAAAGTTATTTACTATTTTCCTCGTACCTAAGTTTATATTTCAAATATTATTATTGGGAAAAACTGTTCTGATTTTGTTTGAAATTTTGGAGGCACCTAAGTCTAAACAACTTATGTTTCTCGAAAAAGTGCTCCGTTTCGAACAACGGATACACTTGTTTGTCTTATAGAGCAATATCAAAAAATATACCAACAAAAATCAATTGCACCACAATCAATCTCCCATACCACATTTTCTAATACTCCCTAATTTTAGTTGTTAATACTGCAATTCTTATTGCGCAACACCATAAGCTTGAATATCCCCGCTATTTAATAAGATTATTTAATTATTAAAACCTATGATCACATCAACAACTAAATCACAGTATTCGAGATGAAGACTTGGTAGTATTCTCCTGATATGACCTAGTGATTTCCGCTTTGACCAAACCTCCACGTTGTTATCTACACGTTTATGAGGGTATTATAACAGTGATTTCTGCCCCAGATCTATTTATTGCCAAAATATAAAAAAAGTGTTGTCTAAATGAATTAACACGCGAGCATTTCCACAATACAATCCGTAACATGGGACAAATTGTACATATAGTTTTACATATAGTTGTACTAATTGTTGTACATTAGAAATATGCTTCAGTTAAACTTGCTGTTTAAGCCATTGTCACTATATTGTGGTTAAATTGGTCCTTGAATCTATGAAAACATGAATGGTTTTATAGTGATTTATACACCAAGTGATGCTGAACACTTTATAACATTATATCTTTATTTGCCTTATAGTTATTAAGAGCCAAACGGTCAAGGATTATAAGGGATTTTTTTGTTTTATTTTATATGTCACGATATTTTTTGCCTGGAAGTACTTTATAAAACTCATAATCTTGGTTTACATTTGGCAAAGTCCAAGAAACAGTTTCCCATCCTAGCCACGAATGTACAAAATCCAAGAATACGCGTCTCCTTTGAGGAAGTTTAGTCATTTATCTCTTTAACGGAATTATCCATCTGTTAGTACTCAATTAAGTGAATCTGACTAACACTTTCACAAGTCTTTTATGGTAAGATACGTTAATATTCTCAAAATTTGAATGTTATTTGGCAAGTATTTAACAAAAACAAGAGATTTTACGAGCCGTAGAGTGGTGTTGTTTATCGCTGTTATAAAAGTTGAGTATTCGTTCTCTCATGAGAGTTTACTGCCTGGACGTGGAGATAAGCAATATTGTTATAGCCTCTTACCAGTAAGTTGTTTGTAATATTTGCATCTACAGTATGTTGTTTTGTAAAATACATTCCATCCCGGATTTACTCTGTTGCTTGTTTAACAAGATTACTTCATGTGATATCTTGTCTGAAATCACAATTTATTTGATTGTTATAATTTCAAAATTTTTACAAGAACATAAATTTATTGTACAATATGAAACCTGTAGGATTCTTTACTATTTAATTTTTTTACCGTTGATGGTATTTAAAGGGCAACTATATCTTCCTTTCTTAAAAGTGGTACAGTTGGTGTTTATATTACTTTTACTATTTCCTTTATATCTAAATTAAATCTTTTATCTGATTTTTTAACTAAAGCTTCTATACGACATATTATACATTACTAATGTATGTAAAATGGCAGCAGTTGACTGTTTATTGGCACCTACTTTAAAAGACCAGTCATCGAAATTCGCTAGCGATACGCTAAAGTACCTAAACAGTAGTCCTCGGAAAGAACGTCAGGTTGTGCTGTGAACTGTGCTTTAGTGAGACTTCTGTATTTTATCTTAAAATACAAATAAATAAGTATTTTCTATTAAAAACCTTCAGACATGTCAAAGTTACTCTGCCATATGCCGTATATACTACAAATATCGTATCCACAATGCCACACAGTGCCCATAGGAAGGTATGTGTGTGGATGCTGCCACTGCTCAGTTTTAGATATCAATATCAAAAAAAGTCTTTAATTGCAGACCGTCTTATCAGAGATTTTGACTATCAAACTTCGAGATCTCATCAACTTCGAAGAATCATGATGAGATTGTGATGGGACAGTTAGTAAACATCTAGTTGTCAAGTTAATAAATAGTATTATAGAAATCCCCTATTTTTGTTAGTACCATAAATAAAGTATTTTCATTTGGTGTTTAACCTCTCTTTAAATTGTCACAGTTCTCTAATTAAGAATACTACAGGTAAGATTAATTTAAGTAAAATTGTCAGTTCTACTGCTTGGAATAAAATGTGCCTCAACATATATCAATCTTTTCAAAACTATATTAAATAATCATCTCAAGGCGATTAGTAACATTACCGAGTCGGAAGTAACACAATAACTTCCAGTTGATTCAGTTTCCGCTAGAAAGCTCCAGTCGAAGTTATCGGGTTAAGCTCAGCAAGCCTGTAATTGAAAACTCTGGACGACTTTAATTCCCCATCCCATCCGTCTTTGGATTGCTTCATGTTTGTCCAACGTAAAATATAGTTGGGCTTTTATGTGGTTTACTAGTTAGATACTGTAGGTATGTTAAACAATGGAAACATTACAAAAAATAGAGAAGATATTCTAAAATGTAAGAGTAGTTCATGTCAATAAATAATGATATTATTTTTAAACAAGTCTTCCGTTAATTTATAAGAACTTCCATTAATGACGGTATGTTTCGGACAAACTAATGTTTGTATAGTTTCAAAATTATTAAATAAAGTAGCCTACATGTCCTATGTCCATTCTACAGATGTCTTACGTACATACACTAACAATGTAATTTAATTGCATGTAATTTAAATCTACAGGATTAGGAATAATGATTTATATGAGCTACTTTCACTAAATAAAATGATTTTCTTAAAGTTATAAATAAAAATATTATGTCATATTTTTGTTACATTACTAATCTCACATTTTTGTCAATAATGAACTGTCATGAAACATCTGTATAGCTTATGGCATTGATTTTTTGTTCACATTAAAATAAACAATTAATATTACAGTAAACATTAGTATAACAATTACTCATGATCTATATAGCTCGTAAACCTGATCCGTTATGACTTTATAGAAATTTCCAGGATAAATGTCTTAAATCAGACAATTATAAAAATCTGATTAGAGGTATATCATATAAAATATATTTATTAGAAACATGAAATTGTTCAAATGTATACTTCAAGCAACGGTATTTTATTCAATAAAATTGCACACAAAAGTTTCAGTGGTGTGGTAATTTTATCCACTCGTTTTATGTGAATAAAACAGTAAAATCAATATAAACTGTTTTAATCAATTGTAATACCGTCCACTAAAATCCATGTTCTAATGAAATACACTAAAATAATTAACTATGTAACAGTCGATTTAAAAAGGAGGTTCCTACGATACTTTTATTCACATTCAAAATTCAAATATAAATACCGTCTAAAACGCCACATACAGATTTAAAATTTCATAGAATAAAAGATAGCAGGAATGCTCCGGAGCAATACAAAAGAATGAAAATCTGTATACCATTTACTATAAATGAATCTTGAAAATCAAACAATAATTAATGTTTTTTTCGAAATTAATGGAAAATCTAAATAAATGTTGTAAAGAAAATATATACAAATAAACATAAAATCCCTTCTTGTTTTATTTCTTAAATAAAAAGATAAAAAAGTCCCTGTACAAAACATCGATGTAAAATCGTTCATATTTACAAGAATTTGTGTTAAATGTTCGAAACGTTTTATTACAATCAATAATAACGTCTTTTAAAGCAATAATTAAAAAGTGTCTTTCTTACCGGCAGGAAGTCTCAATTAACGTGATTGTTCGCATTTTGACCGTATATCTTTAGACCTGAGAATGTATGTTTCTTCGTCCGGGCATCAATGTAAACAGCGATAAATAACTTTGACAGAAAATAAATGATAATGGGCAGAATTAAAAGTTTTTTAACCAAGTAAGGCTTTTTAGACCTATGTATGTATATACATTCGGACCATGAAAAAAAGAAAAACTAATATGGCATTGTGAGTAATAATGAATCCAAACCAGAAATGGTTCTTAACACCCTAAACATAAAATAGGAGCCAGTAGAAACTTTGGTTTCTATTTGAACCTCTTAATAATAGACACTGAACTAATAGTATTCCTCCAATTTGGCCTCAAATTAATATTTCTAGTGTCACTCATGCTAGAGTTATTGATTCAAATGTAATAGAACGTTGTGGAGAAATTTGTGGTTTCATTGGTACTTATAATAAAAATTCTCTCTCTAGCAATAGCTTTTTATGAAATAAACTTTTCAAATAGACTTACGCGAATTTATAGTTTCTTTATCGGGACAGTAAGGTAATGGTTACTACTCTACAGGAAATTCCTTAGATCAGAAGTAGATTACAAAGGTCGAAATTAGACAATTCTAGACTTTTATCGATGATATGCACTGTCTTGATCACGGTAAACGCTATTGTGGCAGAAAACGGACTTTTTGACTAAAGCAGTCTTCTTCCCAAGCCAAGTTTGTATTGATATTACAATGGTGCATTCAAGGCCAACTTTACTATGGTGAGTGACATATAATTAGTTTGAACCAGAAATGCTTTTTCTATTGCTAAACCTTAATAAAGCCAATAGAATTGATGAACCTTTTCAACATGAACACTGATATAAAACGTGCCTGAAACATATATATACTTTTAATAACAAGTTATCATAGGCCTTATAAGTGATTTCACTAAGATTGTTACAGATTTAGTATTCCTCTGCTATTTATCCATTTATTTCAAATTATAATTTTTAATTTCATATTTTTTATAACGTTTGAACAATACTATCAGTAACGCTGTATTTAACTTCCCATACGCCTTCATTTTGTAACAAGAAAGTAATTTTCGTATCAATAGCCGTTAAGCCGGCGGCGACAGGATGGAGGTGATAATTCACACAAAAGTGTCGACAACTGTGATAAATCCCTTCCCTTGTGCAAAGAAAGCTTCGCTTAATATTCTTGTGCTAACTGACACCCTCATTATTTTTATTCTTTTTCGAAACTATTAGATTAAAGGAAGATCTACACATTTGGCATTATATTTTGAATATATAAGTTTGGTGATTTCTCAAATCCTCTCTGTGTATCAAAAATAAACTTTCAATACTGAAGCCAATGTACAGCTACCGCATTGACCCTATAGAGAGCCGCCAACCCTTCTACGAAGATAAGCAGAGTAAAATAATTAAGTACTGTATGTGGCATTGTTTGGCAGTTGGTCCCTCAGTCACAGAATAGTTTTGAAACTTGATCTGTTCGGTTTATCAATTATTGAATTTACGCACGTTGTATCACGTCAGAGACAAACCTTGATACTACACTCTTTTTGGGAATAATATACTGTATGATATATTGAGATATGATTTATCCCTTAGAATCCTCCGCAGTATTTAACCCATACTTGATGAGAAATCATGTCTGAGTAAGAAAACGCCAACTGAAAAAGCAGTTTGGAAGAACTTGTAAATTCCTTCTAGTGGAAAATCTTACTAAATGAGTAAATTGGAATTTTGGAATTGAAAATGGTTTACAATCCTTCTTTTTAACTTCTCTTCTATGACACAACTCTGGAGTAAAGATACAGAACCTTAATAGGATGGCAGCAAGTGTCACCAATGGTTGTATTAAGATAAACATAAAAATCTCCAAAATAAGCGTTGTTAAGCCTATACAGCACTGTATTCAAGTGTAGAGTATAGGGTACCAAGAAAAAAGGTGGGAAGCGTAGTAACTTTACGTCATACATATGTTTTGTAAGTTCTATTATGCAGATGTTGCACTAGTGCTATATATACCGCAATATTCTGAAAATGGCTCGCAGATCAGTGTAGCATAATCCTTGTTGTCATTGTTTTACAATTAGAGCCCATATCATATTTCTTTTTGTTTTTAATAGCAGCATGTAAAACTTGACAGCCATTTTTAAATCGTTATTCAGTCCTTCCGACAATTACATAATATCCTACACATACGCATGCTATGACATCATTAACGAAACCCACTGAGTAGAACCACTATATAAACTAAGGTTTTGTTTGTTTCGCTATGTAGAATCAAACGTGTAACTATGTGCATGCTAAATATGTTTCTTTGAAAACTATTGGCTCATATTGCTATTTTTTTTTTTTTTTTCAAAAATTGTTATGAGAATAATTTATTCGGTCAACAAAGACACAAAGCTATATATGGTAAAGTTTCTTAACGATTATACAAGTTTGTAATTACATTCGTTTGAAAATAATTTTGAAGGAATAATAATGATATTAAAAACATGAGAGCAAAACTATTATAAATTATTTTAATAAAGAAACATTTTAAAAAGTATGACGGTACATATAGTAAGTATACATAAAAAGTATATATAAAACTATCTAGTTGCTACAGGATGTTACAACAGATTGTTCTCAATGTTAGCAGTAGCTCCTCCACCTTGTATACAAATGTCCAATAACACTTTCAGAGTTGGGGCCCGAGTTGTTTACATTATTCATGTAACATGACATCAAGTGTACTATGTTGTAATCGAGTCGTGTTACAGGCACACAAATCTGTAATGTATTATTTCAAATGTTAGTACCAGCTGTTTACATTATTTGTGTATCATTACAGCTTGTAAGTTGCCGTATCCTTATTGTAATCGAGACCTATTACAGGCACATAAATCTGTACTGTATTATTTGCAATGCTAGGGCCAGAGCTGTTTACATTATTCATGTATCTTGACAGCAAGTAAGCTGCTGTGTGAAATATTGTAATTGAGACGAACTGTAATATTTGCAATGTTGGAAAAAGAGCTGTTTACATTATATATGTATCATTACAGCTTGTAAGACGCCGCGTGCTGTATTTGAATCGTAATGTGTTACATGTCCAAAAATCTGCCCTGTAACATCTGCAATGTTGGGACCCGAGTTCTTTACATTACTGTACCGTTATTAAGTATAAAATTTATAATCATTATCCATTGATAATCGAAATGTGTTGCAAACAGACAAATACGTCCTGTACTGTGGACGTTCTTAACATCCGAGATGTTGCTAGATTTTATACATTATTAATATCTCTTTCTTAAATAATCTTAAATCTCGAGGATGATAATAATCACTTAGAAATATAATACTACAAACATTGTTTGACTATTATTATTTAATTAATTTATGACTAATTTTACTGTTGGAAATATTGTTTTTGTAAAATTGATATTATGTTTATACATCACAATATCATTCCTACTTTTAGTCAACCTAATCACAAATCTAATAATTATATAAACCAAACATTATTTTCCTCCCCAACATTTTACCATTTTTAAACAAAAGTGATTTGTCCTATTCAATACTTCTCATCGAAATTCTCTTTAACCAATAAGGTGATGCGTGGTGATAAGATAGGAATACTTCAAGTAAGGCTAAAAACTACCAATGATTCTGTTGTCACATTAATTGCAACCTCATCTTAATGTATCATGCAATATTTAGTATATATATAAGCCAAAGTATACTCTGACAAGTTCTTATTTATAAAATATTTATATAAACGTAGTCATTCGGTAGTGTTACAGTCTGATATCAAATAATTTGTTTGAATATTGACCTCAATATTATATTTTATATTACAATAACATATGTTTATTTCTATAAGCAATAATAATAGTAAGATTGTTACTTATAATAGTTGGTAGTTAACCTCACCACACATTTGACAGACGGCCATACATTCAATAGCTGATTGCAGACTGTTTAACTCAACGGCTCCATCCACTTAATGGCCGTTTTTATTATTGCTCAATCAAACTGGTTGATAAAAATATCACTGAGAGTATGATTTGTTATAAAAATTATGCCTCTTTATATGGTCTTCACATTATTTTTAATCAACAGAAAATATTGGTCTCTGTCAATATACAGTCGGGAACCAGTATTAATACACAGTTATGGGTAAACTGATGTAGCCTATATATTTTTAGCAGAAATATTTAATATTAACAAGAAATTTAATTTTATCAAAATAAAAAATTAAAATTGAGACACAAGGTTTTCTATTATAACTGAAACCTTTTTATTATTTATTCATCGAGTTTTTAATAAAAAAAGTTACTTCAATATTATTTTTGAATTAATAGTATCAAAAGTTGTATTTTTGTAATACAATACAAACTTTATTATTCACTTAATTGCATGTTATTTTTGTAATATTAAGTCCTCAAACGATATAGTTATGCAATTATACATTAATTATATAATAATTTAATTTAATAATTATTCAGTGAATAAAATAAAAAAACTTAAGAATTTGTTTACATCAGTTTAGAGAAGCACGTCTTTCGAATAAGAGCCCAAAAAACGTAATTATTCACTTAGTAATATCTAACACCTATGTTAATTATATTAATCAGGCTAAAAAGTAAATTAGAATAATTTAACATATTCATATAAGTCGGTATGTTCATAGATTTTAAGATTCTATTTAACTAAACATTTATTTGAGACTTTTAAAATAGCATTATTAAAAAAATGCGTAGCATATTATATATTTTAATAGTAAACTTACTGTAAGAGAAGGCACGGTGCAAAGTGCTCGCTCCCCTTTTGATTACATTATGAACTAGCAGGGACTTACCTACTGATATTCTTGAGTGAAGTACTTATTACAACTGTTTCTTAAATAATTATTTAGTACATAGCCACAAGCCCGTGTTAAATAACATGTTTCCATGATTTCATAACATGTCTATTATATATTTAGTTATAATTTTAAAATAAATATATTAATCGCCTGAATCAAGCATCATTTTTACACTTACGCAATATTTATATTAGATTTAGTATCTTTTCACCCATTCAAAAGTAATCCTTGAAACATTCTTATCTAACATATTAACTTATAAAACAATATTAAGATTACCTACGTCAAACACAATACACTTCATTAACAAACTATAGAATAGTAAAAGACAAAGTATAATTTATTTTATATCTAAACACTAAAAATATTTTATGCCATATGAGTTGTAGAATAGTTCCAATCACGTTACATCACACATTGCCAACAGCTACAAAGGCGGTTATCGAATCAATAATGTGGTTTCATCATTTTGAATATATCCCCTTTTGTTTTAATTTAAAACCAAATATTCTTGCCGCACTGACATGATTAGAGACAGTTTAAAAATATTAACTACAATATATATCTTACAAATGAGATCGCCACATTTAAAGCCAGTGAGCGCGGCAATCAAGTTCTAAAGATGAAAAAAATTATTACATTTCTTTATTTTATTTACTGAGATTTTTTGCAAATATTGTGGGAATCCAATAACATTTGGTTGACTGAATCAAAATTAAAATCTTCAAAACTCACTTGGATTCATGAAAAAGTAATTTTATATCATTTACTATGGATTCACTCAAAACTATCTCATTATCAGAATGTATCTATTGTTTATTAGACGTCATATAATATGTTCATGTATGTGTGTGTGTGTATATATATATATATATATATATATATATATATATATATATATATATATATATATATATATATATATCTAACTGTCGGTAAATTTGTGTATCGGTTTTTCTGTTCGAACGTTATCTCGATAACGAACTGACGTATACAAGGTTGATCTGATATTTTCCATTAAGGCTCATTTATGTATTAGTAACAAGGAGTTCGATAATAGTGTATTATGATGTTCGACTGAGCTTTAGGAAATATTGTTGCCTGGATGATCATATTGTAAAAATAAAATAGCAGAATAATAAATTTTTTATCAATCTGAGTACAATATATAGTTTTTACCCTGTGACGTATTAAAAATGTTGGTTATTCAATAATGCAAAAGAAAGAATAGTAGAGTAAGAATAAATGTTAAATAAGGTGACAAGATTCGATCTCAGCATAGTTTTTTTTAATCTAAACACTGCTGTAAAACCCAAATCAATGGGGAAGCATGGATTTAGTCTGTTGATTTTAAATTTAGCATGAAACTTTATTTGTACATATATTTATGATAGTGAATGTCCAACCGTGTAGTTTGTAGAAATGTATTTTGCGTCTGATTGTCTGACTGCATGTCTGTTCGTAGAATATCTCTATAATAAAACAGACTGTTAAAATGGCTTTTGGAATGCCTGTTAGAGAAGCCTGTTACGCGACACTTGGTTTGGTGTAATTATATTTTCCATATTTTACTAAATACTGATTGAATTTTATGAGTTTATTATAAATTGAGTCACTTTGCGTGTTATGTTTTCTATATTTATAAGTATAAATGGTGCATATGTTCATTTAAGACTTATGAAGAACGATTTTCATATTACCGTTAAAAGATCAAAGAATTGTTTATTCATTTGTGGGATACCTTTTAAACAGGCCATTATATTTAATGGCCTGTTTAAATGATTAAATCTTAGTCATAGGTACCTCTTTATTCCAGAAAGAACTATGTTAATGTTGTTTACGCTACAATTTGAAATGGCAGTTCTTATGTTTGACTGTTCATCTCTAAGATAATTCATGATAAAAACTTGTATACGTTTCTTATGCTTGAAGGAAGAACTAGAATTATTTTTGGGGTCAAAAGGACAAAGTTCATTCCATTAATATAATTACCCCTGTATACCTCAAACTGTTGATATAAGATCCTGTTGGTCCAAGGAAGGTCCCTATTGGTTTTTGGAGTCAAGAAATAAAACAGGAGTTTTTCGTCTGTCTGACTGTTTTTTGCCAAACTCTTTTTATACGTTCTGTACATTAATCCTCCATCCTCCATTGTATTTATTATTTCTTTAATTTGTATTTTTATTTTAAAACAGGTTCTTTTAAATATATAAATTTAGTTTAGTATAAATTTGTTCAAAAAACACTTACACCGTCCTAGAAATAAATTGCTGGCCACAATACCATCTGATATTTATTACTGACCAAATTTTCGGTAAAATTAAGAAGTAGAGAGAAAAGAGTTTCCGGTAAGAAAAGAGAAAAGTTATCATGTTACTAAGATTTATATGCAGTATGGAGGAGAAAGGCACAAGAAGACCATGGAAGAACAACTAATTGAATTCAACTAATTGATTAAGATATTAATATTTTAATGCTAGAAATACATAAAACCTTCTATAAGATTACTTGAATATAAAATAAACAATAATTTAAAACTTTTAGCTAGAATATATCATGTGAGGCTTCGAACATAGAGAAGGCTGTCCATCCCCGAACTGATTAGGCACAATTAACAATAAATAAATCAAAATTTCAGATTTTTGTGTTTCTATAAAAATGGTTAAAAAAATCTCTATGTAACTCATACATAATGTGTTGTAGCATAAAAACTTATTTATTAGGGATTAAACTCGTGTATTGCAGTGTAATAGATTGTTTAAGGCATATAATATTATGTATTTAGATTCCTTCAGATAAGTTTCATACAGAAGTGTAGAATTCCCTAATTTATTATTAATTCGTAGTAAATAATATAACATTTAGTGGTACTTTACCAGCAAGGTACACTCAATCATAAATGCTTTCTTACGGGATGAGCCAATAACATAAAATATACGAACTGTATAGAATAACATTATGGAATTAACCGTGTAACAAAAGAGTCAGTTGCACAGTACCAGTAACATTTCTAAACCAGCTTCTTATCAGTACGACGTGACTGCGGGTTGTTGTCAATTTCACATACGATATTGTATTGCAGCAGATTACAATGTGTTCCTGCATAAACCATTGTAATCTGATCTGACTGGGTAATCGTGTTAATACTACTTCGCCAGAGATAGTCATATACCCAAGTTGTGTACTATGTCGTAAACGTATCACAGGCAGCTTGTTATCATTGAATTCTAACTGACGGTTTCATTTCATGTAAGATATAAGATTGTAGATGAACTCAATCTGCCTGTACGTAAACGTACGCGTGATACATTATAATAAAGGCTTTCGTGTTACAGAAATTGAAACTGCTCTATAATACTTCTGCTGTTAGGGCCCAAAATGAGTAAATTATCCATGCATTATTACATTTTATGAGATGTGGGATGCTGTATTTTAATCAAAAATAAAGGAATAACAAACGTATTTTAAGAAAGTATTCTCGCAGTCTATTAAGATAGACTGAGACCCAACTTGGTCACTGACAGTATTTGTACATATCTTACAAATCCAGTCCAGCAAGAAAAGCAGAAACGTACAGCTTACCGTTGAGATTGGTACACACCACATGTTTTTGTTTTCTAAGACCTCTAAGTGTGTTTATCTGATCATTAATTTTGACATGTATTGAAGTATTTTCACCATATGGTTACCAATGTGATCACAGGAGATGCACGCACGCAATTTTTTTATATTATCTCGCAACAAGGGGGTTTTTAATAATAATAAACTTTATTAAAAGGGAAATCAGCTAAAGATTCTCTACTGCACTAGTTTTAATTGGAGATGAAATTTAATCGTATAAACAGGATTAAAAATATGTAACAATATCTTTTCCCATAATCATATTTTATTACTTTGACTTTACGAAAACCAACATACAGGCACGTGAGTGCATGATAAAATCAGATAATATAATTTGGCTGAATGTGGACTTTTAATATCTCTGTCTTGTTGATTGACGGTATATGACTACTATTTAACTGTGTTAAGCTAGGAAAATATGAGCGGGAAAGATTTTTTTTCACTATTTATATCCTCCGATTTTGATCACTACCAAAGTAACACGGTTAGCGGTCAGTTTTTTTCGTAGGGGAAATTCCTATTGATTTTAAGAAAAAAACTATCAAGAAACTGGTAAATACATAGGAGAGTCAAGTGGAACAAAAGACAAAAATCTAGTCTAATCGTAAATAACTCAAAACTTAACAAATAGTTTATTTCAAAGTGAATAAACAAAGTGAATAATTATGTTTCGTTTGAACACTTTAAAAGTATATAGTTTACATCATATGTATTATTTGGTGAATATTTGTTCCATTCCAGTTTGAATATTTACCTGATAATCGTGATCTATAGGCGAGCCGAGATGACAGGTAAGGGCGATAATTCACACAAGAATGTCAATAACAATGATAAATCCTCGTATACCTTTTGTAGCAGACTAAAGCTAACGAAGCATTCATGCACTATATCTTTATACGCTATTCATGTTCCCGTGTCTAATAATTAGTGTCATTTTCATTTATTTCAACCCTTATTTTGTTACTTATAATCATGGTGATATCGGAGACTAAATTATTTTTCTGTTTTCCTTCATGAAGTATTTTCTGTAAGCGAAATAACCTAGTTAATTAACTATACCAGTACTATGTACTGGTACTGGCTTGCGATTGCATCCTAACAGTGGATGTTATTTGCTTTTGAGCCAAAATAATTTAACAACAAACTAAGATACGATTTTTTAATGAAGAGCAATAAATTGTCATGACTAATATTGAATCTTCAACAATGTTGCTATCATTGTCCTCGTTATTTATTCAACTAATTTTATTTTGAAATATAAAAAATTTCCTCTATGTATCTAATTGCATGACGATATTATAACATCATTTATTAACATAAAACCCATAATTACTGGATTATTAAAAACATTATTCAATGAGGGTTAGGTAAAACTGTTACTCGGGGAGTATAATTTCCGTTAAATTCTATCGGCTCCTTCAAACTCTGCTGTATCAGTTTATTCGTGCCGTTAAAAGATAGACATAGATAATAGTGTATTTCCCTCCAAGGTATCTGACTGACTGAGTTATCAAGCCCAATTAGTCAGGAATCTCAAGAAAATGAGCTTTTTACATTATAAGACCATCAAACCTGATCTTTATTATAATCGATACAAAACATTCCCTGAAGAATGGATTTTCAGCCATGCTAGGTTTTGGTGAAGGTTGAGATAGGATGGTGGCACAATGGCTATAAATGAAAAATATTGAAATTTTCTAACGTGATATTTTTTTGCTAACCAATGATGACAAACCATGAGACATGTAAATAAATTTTGAATCAACGTCAGCTAATAATATATAGCAACATTATGTTATTAAGTATACTTATAGGGTTATATATATATATATATATATATATATATATATATATATATATATATATATATATATATATACAGGGTGTCAATTAAGTCTGGAACCTCTTTTTTAATTTTTGAACCATAATAGAAATAAATACCAAAGTTCACACGTGCTTACTGGTGATAGTAACGCACACATCTGCCCAATACCGACCTGATAATCCCTTTGGGGGACGGTCCACAAGGAGTCAGACAAAATTCTTAAATAGCAGCATAGGTCAAGTTTGGTATCAAATTAAAGGTCTTACTTAGCAGAGTACAATACCGCAAACCGGACTTCAAAAGGTGGATTCATTCAGTAGTTATAGCTACTTGAAAAAACAATTGAACAATGTAAATTATTAAGTATTACAAGTAAACACCAATTTTTAAGTACCTGTGATCAAAGTAAGTGTTCTAAATGTTCCCCTCCCATCATCTGGCAATGTCCTAGGCGGTTGTAAAAGCCATCCACTGCATTTTGAAGGTAGTCACGAGGAAGTCCGGTTTGCGGCATTGTACTCTGCTAAGTAAGACCTTTAATTTGATACCAAACTTGACCTATGCTGCTATTTAAGAATTTTGTCTGACTCCTTGTGGACCATCCCCCAAAGGGATTATCTGGTCGGTAATTGGGCAGATATGTGCGTTACTATCACCAGTAAGCATGTGTGAACTTTGGTATTTTTTTATATTGTCGTTTAAAAATTAAAAAAGAGGTTCCAGACTTAATTGACACCCTGTATATATATATATATATATATATATATATATATATATATAAATGTAATTTTAAAGGGTTTTAGTTACTTTTCATTACATTAATAGACCACTCAGTCTCTTTAATAATGCTTTTATTGATATTATTAATATTCGTTTGTCTAACGGTAGGTTTAAGTGTATCGAGCTATAATTAACATAATCTGAGAAATATGATCCTTCTGAAGGTTTTATCCTTTTGATCCCATTCCGTTTCGACCTCCACCAAAATTAGTGCGTTTGACAGTCTATTTCCTTTTCAGTAAAACTATTCCTTTATCCATTTTAAGATGAACCAGGTTGAGTTCTAATACAGTGCGAATTGGCCTATACTGAGGGATTCCTTTTAATTAAGTTTTATTATTGAAAATAATTTTCATGCAAACTTCGGGAAAATGTATACTCATTAGACAAAAGTCTGAAATAATCATGTAAATAAACAGGGATGAAATAACAAGGGGTAGTATAAAATACCTAGTAGTGAGCTTTACGTGGATACAAGGCTTACAAGGGTTTCCCCATTAAACCATTACTGACCCTCTTTAACCATTCCTTGACGATCTTATTAAGAGTTGGTCTAGACAGCATTTGGCAACATTTATGTCATATGTATAAACACAGTTTTATACATACTCGGTCCTTAACGTCGTAGCTACATATATTTAAGCTATACAATTTTAATTTAAAAATATTATATATTTTTCAGAAAAGCAAATTACTGATTGTCAATGGACTATCAACATGGTATAACTAAATTTCGAGCTCTCTACTGTGATAACTTTTTAAGTAAATAAACTTTAAACACTACATACTTAAAGGACAAGCTGATTCGCTTTTCAGCCTTATTCTAGGATCCCATCCTGTTTATAAGGGGGGAAGTCGATACAGATAAAAGGTCGGCGGTACTGATAAAAAGAGATCACTTAACTAGACCGTTTGGGCATTGGTCTTCTGTACATGAACGTTTAGAGTTACAAGTATTTTATACTACATATATTACTAATAAATTGGTGTATTGTATTTACAAGTAAAGTGTATTTTGAGTTTCAACGTTACAGTGACATAATTTTTAGTGTACACTTATATATATATATATACCTATATATGTTATAATATTTTATAAATGAGATTACCTTTCAACAGTTAGTGTGTTTCAGTTTGAAATTTGAAATAAATAATGCATAAACCTTGTACATATTTCACAAAAATGTATAATTGATAATATTATGCATAAGAATGTTTTGTTTGCTTCATAAATTTGATTCGTCAAAATATCATCCAAGCCACACACAGATTGCCTGCATATATACGCATCATGTGCTAAGTATACATAACTGAATACACCCTAACTGAGCCCTAATAGCTTAGTTCCTTGCGTCTTGTCTCTAATCAAACTTTAACTATCGAGGTAGAGTTCAGATTGCCAAGTTCTACTTCAGAAACTTCTAATCATCAAAAGTTAACTTCAAGTTAATCGATTTAGAACTTATACAGAGTAAACTCTTTCTCTATAGGATATTTTAAAATTAGTTACAAATAACCTTGGAATATCTTTATCTCAGATATACCTGGTTAAGTTGAAATGCATTTCAAAATGCTGCAATATTCTAAACATTTTTATTAACGAGCAATATTATTTCCAATACTATAGTTTATAGTATAGTGTACATTGCAATATTTAACTCTCTTGAACTGGCCTAAATTAAATTGATCCCTTAAGCCCCAATACCTCCAAATATGAGTTTAGTATTGCGTAGCTCTTGAATGGAAAAATGAAAAGATTGGTTAACATAAATATTGGATTGCTTGAAGGATCTACTGGCAGATACAAACTAAGCTGAACATTTCTAGGAGGCAGCAGGGCAATAAGTGACTGTCTGGGATTGTACAATTTTACGCCAATTTATTATACCCAAGGAACGTACAATTTACACGAAAAATATGTAGACACAAAGGAGTGACGACTCTAGAGTAAAAATACGTATTATTTTAGTTTTTTACTGTAAAACTATTTTTGTGAAATTCCTTTACTAAACTTAAGACAGGTGATATTTTACAAAGTCATTCATCTAAATAGGCAAATGACACAATCTCTGGATTGACACTATTTAATGTAAATCCAGAGATTGTACTAATATTATAAATCACTGACTCGTCTTAAATTCGTATTGGTTAAGAAATCTCGATGTGGAAATTCGTACATAGAATATTTTAAAACAACGAATCTGTGATCAAATTTACCGTCTGCTTCGTTCAACGTTCAGTCTAATATACGATCCATAGAGCATATAAATTTAAAAAGGTTTTTAAAACATCGTGTTATTTTATGGCTTTATACAGTTTATTTTTCAAATATGCTTTGAGTTTATAAAAATTGTATCCAAACTTATTCCAAAATTAAATATTGTATGAAATCTTCCTACAATTAAATATTTAAACAGGGAATGTATTTCATCACGTACAGAAGTATGCAAGTTTCCGTAAGCTCTATATTCAGGAGATTTTCACGTGAATTTACACTACAAACGAAATCTTCTTCGAAGGACTTCAGCCTGGTACCGTATGTAGGGAAAGGAAAAACACTGATATGGCAGCCAAATGAGGCTATGTTTCTCTTCCTGTCGAGTGTATATGTGAGCCAACACAGTGCTGTTTTAGCTTCCTACTGTTTTATTAAAAATAAATACTTTTCCGGGAATAAGACCTTATTTTTTGTTAAATATTTGTAAACTAAGATTGTCTGTGGAAATAATAGAGTTTTCTACATAATACTTCCAATTTATAAAACTTCATTCAATTGTTTTATGAATCGGCTGTATTCACTTACATTTGGTGATCGTACCAAGGTTGTTCCTGCCTTTTTTGTCAGTGGGCGTTACTTGTGTAGTACATCAACATTAGAGCTTGTCAATATCCAAATTCTATTATTTTATGAAGTCTTATGAGTATACTATAGCCTACTAAAGACCTTCTGAGTGTTGTGTACGGGTTACGGGGAATCGGAATAAAAGACTGAATTAGTTTACATCATCGACTGTGCTCGGTTAAGGTTGGAGGGTAACTGAGAGAGAGACAAGGGCAGGACACTGGAAGTGGTAGGTGGTGTGATCTGGTGGCGTGATGAGAACAGCCAATGGCATTTATTCAAACTAATCACCCCATATGACGTCACAGCATCATAGATCATACAGTTGGTCTTTGGCTGTGGCTTTAACTTGCCAGTAACAATTTATAATATGTATAATAATTATTATTATAATTATTATTGTAATTCAATACATTACATTTCCTCCCTTCCAAATTTCAAAATAAATTGAATTCACACAAGTCATAGATAAATTAAACAATACAAGTGTAATAATAAATATATAATAAACACATATAAATATAAATAACACATATCATTATTAAATGTCATCCTTGAGTACTGTAAGTTATTTACAAGTTTAATTTCTCTACAGGTTTCCTAATACGAGTTGGGTATCTGTTTGTATGATCAGCTGTTCTAGTGACAGGAGAAGGAACAGCTGAGGGTAGAGAAAGACGTGGTCTAGAATGAGGGGTAGTGATGTGACATGGAGAGGTATGATGCGGTGAGGAGGGGGAGAGACCAGCTGATCTAGTGAGGTCAGTGTTACTAATTCTGACTGGGCTTGGAATTGGCGGACACTGAGCGCCTGTCTCACGCTCCGCAACTGTACGGTCCTGAGATGGTGGAATTTGACTGTCACTGTCAACAATACTACTGTGTAGTCCTATCAGCTGATCAATATGTCTACTCCAAATTAGACCAGTTTTTGTCATAACAGAATACATTATATTATTTAACTGTTTTATTACAATGCCCTCTATCCATTTGTCTTTAGAGCGATAATCTCTCACTAATACAGATTGATTAGGAAATAGAATTCTCGTTTTTCTACCGCCAAAATATTCTTTTTGTTTGTCCTGTTTTAATTGCACAGTTCTGGCTATATTAGGTCTGAGTAAATCTAGCCTGCATCTTAGTGGTCTATTAAACATTAATTTGGCAGGTGTCTCGTTAGTAGTGCTATGAACGGAGTTTCTGTAATCAAATAACATCCTATTCAAGGCTACTTTAGTATCAATATTTTCTTGAAAAGCCAATCTTATTTTACGTTTAGCATACTTAACTGAGTTCTCAGCCTGACCATTAGACTGAGGATGATAAGCTGGTGAAAATGTATGTCTTATACCATTAAGTTGCATGAAATTTTTAAATTCAACTGAGGTAAATGGTGGTCCATTATCACTATGGATAGTGACAGGTAATCCAAATCTAGAAAATAGTTCTCTTAACTTTTCTATAGCTAGCTTAGCTGAAGTAGAGCCTACTTCAAATACTTCCAACCACTTAGTGTAAGCATCAATTACTACCAAGTAGGTCTTATCTTTGAAAGGACCCAAGTAATCAATATGCAATCTTTCCCATGGCATAGATGGATAGTGCCAAACATGTAGATTACTCTTACTAGGACTAGAACGTTCCATAAGACAGGAAGAGCAATTGTTCGCTAGGCTTTCAATGTTTTCATCTATATTTGGCCGCCAAACTACAGACACACTTCCTCCCACTATAATTTTCGGAGAAATTATTTACGCACAATCGAACAGGTTGCATTGCACTCGCGGGATCGCATTAATACCTCGTCGCCAATTGTTGTGTACGGGTTACGGGGAATCGGAATAAAAGACTGAATTAGTTTACATCATCGACTGTGCTCGGTTAAGGTTGGAGGGTAACTGAGAGAGAGACAAGGGCAGGACACTGGAAGTGGTAGGTGGTGTGATCTGGTGGCGTGATGAGAACAGCCAATGGCATTTATTCAAACTAATCACCCCATATGACGTCACAGCATCATAGATCATACAGTTGGTCTTTGGCTGTGGCTTTAACTTGCCAGTAACAATTTATAATATGTATAATAATTATTATTATAATTATTATTGTAATTCAATACATTACACTGAGAAATCAATATGATTCTTTCAATTCAACATGCCTTGACTGATGGAGGCTCTCAACAGCAGAGCCGCGATATATCTCAACTTATTCATAAATTAGCAGACAGACTCGGACGATAATTCACACAAATATGTCAACAACAATGACGAATATTTTGTTATGTAACAGCATAATTTCTAACCAGACATAAATGTTGCATAAACGTCTTAGTTCGCAATTTGCTTATTTTTAATAATCATTTTGTACCGAATGACGATAACACATGGGGGTGGTGACTTCTGAGGTCGTAGTAATAAGTACTCGAATTGCAAAGTTTACTTATAAGTTCAATTTAATCAGCGAAACTTACAAGCACCACTTTTAGTTGGTAAATAAAATGTACACCTTGCCACGTTGCTGCCAATTAGAGTACAAGAACTAAAAATGTATATCTGATAGGTGGGCCTAAAATATCCAATGTTCTATGGAATTATGCCTACGATGTTTTACTTTATAAAACATTAAGATTTTACTTCCCTTCGCAATGTGTAGACTCACAACCCGGGTGTCGGCGTCTTGGCACGAGACATTGAAGCTGTAGTCTAAGAAGGGTTATTTCTAGTCGGTAATTACTAGAAGAGGAGTAGAAGTTATGAAAACTAGTAGCCATCTACTCAAATAAAACGTGAGCCCGCGGACAAGGCGCGCGAGGTCAAATCGGTCACGTAGTTGGGCTGCTACCAAGGGTTAGAATAAAATATTCATACGCGTGCCAACTAGGTAGTTACTTCACCGATAATTTAGTTCCGGAACATTGGATAAAAAAAATAATCTTAAATAGTACTGGCTGACTAGGTTGTGAAATGTTACATTATATAAAATCTAACTAACTAACGGTACAATTTGTTAAGTTAGACTCTAAACAGTATTATATAGTTCATGATACCATAAAATTGATTTCAGACGGCACAATAAATTAAGCAGTTCACTGTGTGTAATTGTTAGTTCCCATTACATGCTGATAGAGCGAAATATTGCCGTTGTTGAGTCTAAATAATATAAATACGAAATTGAATTAAATACAAAAATTGAACAAAAGTGACACGATTAAATATCTGACCAATATTCCAATTAATATATTTGCCATTTTTTGATTTGCCATTATCTAGTTGCGTAGGTTTTTAGCGAAATAAAACCTACCTGAGGTTGCATGTAAAATTTCAAATCTCATAGGGCAATTTATAGGTTAGGCTCCATATGTTATTATGCGATGCGTTTAAACTGTGAAGTGATTAAAATTAGTTTATTTAGAAATGTATTACGCGATTTTTTTAATGCTATTATCGAACTCGATGTTGGTTATATATAAATAAAGCTTCATTTAAAATCATTTCAATATTACAGCAGATGTCGTTCTCACACAGTTATACAGAAGGACAGACAGGTAGAATGAAATTTTTTAGCCCCTCGAGTGAGCGGCATTGCTAACGGTCATCCAACAATTAAATGTTTTCTAAAAAAATCCGGGAAAAAAGTTAACCTTATAATATGCTTTTATGAACTAGATTTATAAAAATGAACTGGACATTGAAATAATTTCTTGTTAAATTAGACCATGATAATAATAACAATAGTGTTAAGTGTTGTTTTTTTTTATTTCAGCTTAAGTCTTTTATTAGAGAATAATCTATTCTTTAAGTCATAAGTACGACGTAGCAGGCATGTACTATACCATTGACACAAACTAAACTATAGTGTATTAAATGTTTAGTATACTGCTTTGTAAATATATAATATGTGACCTCGAAGTATGTAGTAAAATAAACAAAGAATAAATGCTTCTTCGTGTTCCACTACGTTAAAATAAAATTATCATAACAGAAAATACGATGACAAGACGTATTTACGAATATGCATTCTAGAATTTTCTGTGTTTTATAGTAAGTTTCACTTTGGCTGAGTGAGCGTACAGAATATTGTTGTTCAATACTTTTTCACTTTCAACGTATGTACTCAGATATGTTCAGTATTAACTGTAGATAACACACAAATCAATGAAATATCCGAACTCTTGTATGTTCCTTCCAAAAATAACACTGCCAGATTATTTGTATAATTCCCTGCGCCATATTAAATGTTTGCAAATTCTGTTATTCCTTATTCAAAAAGCGTAGCGCACAAAACGCCATGTGAATTTTTTAAAGATATCTCCGCAAATCTATTAGACAGATCTATTTCCTCCTGAGTCCTATTTAATTGAAGAACGGAACTAATACTCGTTTCTGCACAAGTGAGAAAGTTCAAAAAAAAATTAACCTTCTGTTTAAGATGGTAAAATAGCTTCTGATTTTAAAGTATTGCTTCTGTATTGTAAGTATACAGGGGAAAAGAGTAGAATAGAAACATTTTTTATTTCCAAAAACATATACACATAGATATTAGATTTATTTACAGTTTATAAATAGTCAATTACCCTTTTACTATACTTACTAAGTGGCGATAAAATAAAACAATTTAATTTTAAGTATATTAAGTATATTAAGAATAACGGTAATACGCTTTGTTGTATGTAAATTGTTATCCTTGAATTTGTACAGTCAATTACAGACAGACAAGCAAACAAAAAGACAGATAAACATTGAAGCCTTTCGTCTCTTGTCGAGTGTTTGGTTTCATTCCTTTTACCCCATTAATACTAACAACTTTCAATCAAAAGTGAATTAATTCTATTAATTAACAGCCGTATACTTGAACACCTTTTAGTAAGCATAGCCTTTTGTAACGTAAGTGTAGCCAGTAACCTGATTGGAATGAAAAGAAGTGTTGACTACTAAAGTAAATACGAATTTTATTCAATAGCGAATATGTACCACGGTATAGCCATAATTTCATCAATAAAAAAAGTAAAAATTGCATATTATGAGACCGTTATCTTGCGTAGAAATATATTTAAACAACTGTAATGGACAAACATTTACTACTGTTTGTATTATATCAATGTTCTGTATAATCATGTACTGTATAATATATTTTGCATGTAATAAATATTGTTTAACATTGTAAGAAAAGACTGTAAATCACTCGGAAATAGCCTATAACTGTAGGAGTTATTAACTAACACTTGAAGAAACTACCAAGAAATTTAAATTAAAGAGTAATCTTTATTTATTAAAAGCTTAATTTTTACTGGGTCGTCGATCTTCTAGTTTTAGCAAAATACACTGTAATTAGTCAAATAATTATTACGTACATATATTGTTCATACCTTACCGCCCCACTTGTGTGTAGAATGTATTTCTACTCATCACTAATCAAATTAATTTATAAATAGTGGCTGGTGATATTAAAATGTATAATTATAAATAAAATTAAGAAAATCGATTAGTTTCGCGTAGACTAATGTAGGTTAAACCGTAAAGGACTGAGCGAGAGTTGTGGCCGCAACACCCTCAGGTACCGATATTAGACAGAGTTTGCATCCAATTAGTGTGACAAACTTTAAACCAAACAGCCTACGTATAATTGTGTACTCCACTCCATGTTGAATCCGTTCCGTAGTGGTCTGAGCGAGAGTTGTGGCCGCAACACCCTCAGGTACCGATATTAGACAGAGTTTGCATCCAATTAGTGTGACAAACTTTAAACCAAACAACCTACGTATAATTGTGTACTCCACTCCATGTTGAATCCATTCCGTAGTGGTCTGAGCGAGAGTTGTGGCTGCAACACCCTCAGGTACCGATATTATACAGTTTGCATCCAATTAGTGTGACAAACTTTAAACCAATCAGCCTGCGCATAATTGTGTACTTCACTTTATAGTGAATCCGTTCCGTAGTGGTCTGAGGCTGCAACACCCTCAGGTACCGATATTAGACAGTTTGCATCCAATTAGTGTGACAAACTTTAAACCAAACAGCCTGCGCATAATTGTGTACTTCACGTTATGGTTAATCCGTTCCGTAGTGGTCTGAGCGAGAGTTCTGGCCGAAACATCCTCAGGCACAGTATTAAACAGAGCTTGCGTCCAATTAGTGTGACAAACGTTAAACAAACCAGCCTACGTATAATTGTGTACTCCACTCCATGTTGAATCCGTTCCGTAGTGGTCTGAGCGAGAGCTGTGGCTGCAACACCCTCAGGTACCGATATTAGACAGTTTGCATCCAATTAGTGTGACAAACTTTAAACCAAACAGCCTGCGCATAATTGTGTACTTCACTTTATGGTGAATCCGTTCCGTAGTGGTCAGCGAGAGTTGTGGCTGCAACACCCTCAGGTACCGATATTAGACAGTTTGCATCCAATTAGTGTGACAAACTTTAAACCAAACAGCCTACGTATAATTGTGTACTCCACTCCATGTTGAATCCGTTCCGTAGTGGTCTGAGCGAGAGTTGTGGCTGCAACACCCTCAGGTACCGATATTAGACAGTTTGCATCCAATTAGTGTGACAAACTTTAAACCAAACAGCCTGCGCATAATTGTGTACTTCACTTTAAAGTGAATCCGTTTCGTAGTGGTCTGAGCGAGTGTTGTGGCTGCAACACCCTCAGGTACCGATATTAGACAGTTTGCATCCAATTAGTGTGACAAACTTTAAACCAAACAGCCTGCGCATAATTGTGTACTTCACTTTATGGTTAATCCGTTCCGTAGTGGTCTGAGCGAGAGTTCTGGCCGAAACATCCTCAGGCACAGTATTAAACAGAGCTTGCGTCCAATTAGTGTGACAAACGTTAAACAAACCAGCCTGCGTATAATTGTGTACTCCATTTCATGTTGAATCCGTTCCGTAGTGGTCTGAGCGAGAGTTGTGGCTGCAACACCCTCAGGTACCGATATTAGACAGTTTGCATCCAATTAGTGTGACAAACTTTAAACCAAACAGCCTGCGCATAATTGTGTACTTCACGTTATGGTTAATCCGTTCCGTAGTGGTCTGAGCGAGAGTTCTGGCCGAAACATCCTCAGGCACAGTATTAAACAGAGCTTGTGTCCAATTAGTGTGACAAACGTTAAACAAACCAGCCTGCGTATAATTGTGTACTCCACTTCATGTTGAATCCGTTCCGTAGTGGTCTGAGCGAGAGTTGTGGCTGCAACACCCTCAGGTACCGATATTAGACAGTTTGCATCCAATTAGTGTGACAAACTTTAAACCAAACAGCCTGCGCATAATTGTGTACTTCACTTTATGGTGAATCCGTTCCGTAGTGGTCAGCGAGAGTTGTGGCTGCAACACCCTCAGGTACCGATATTAGACAGTTTGCATCCAATTAGTGTGATAAACTTTAAACCAAACAGCCTACGTATAATTGTGTACTCCACTCCATGTTGAATCCGTTCCGTAGTGGTCTGAGCGAGAGTTGTGGCTGCAACATCCTCAGGTACCGATATTAGACAGTTTGCATCCAATTAGTGTGACAAACTTTAAACCAAACAGCCTGCGCATAATTGTGTACTTCACTTTATGGTGAATCCGTTCCGTAGTGGTCAGCGAGAGTTGTGGCTGCAACACCCTCAGGTACCGATATTAGACAGTTTGCATCCAATTCGTGTGACAAACTTTAAACCAATCAGCCTGCGCATAATTGTGTACTTCACTTTAAAGTGAATCCGTTTCGTAGTGGTCTGAGCGAGTGTTGTGGCTGCAACACCCTCAGGTACCGATATTAGACAGTTTGCATCCAATTAGTGTGACAAACTTTAAACCAAACAGCCTGCGCATAATTGTGTACTTCACTTTATGGTTAATCCGTTCCGTAGTGGTCTGAGCGAGAGTTCTGGCCGAAACATCCTCAGGCACAGTATTAAACAGAGCTTGCGTCCAATTAGTGTGACAAACGTTAAACAAATCAGCATGTATATAAGTTAATTGTGTACTCCACTTCATGTTGAATCTGTTCCGTAGTGGTCTGAGCGAGAGTTGTGCCCGTAACATCCTCAGGTACAGTATTAAACAGAGATTGTGTCACAATCACCGAACACTGCTTATGATTGAGTACTTCAATCATTTGTAATTCATAAATTCAAAATTTTATTTTTTTAATGATCGTAGAAATCATTACAATTGTTGTATTTAATATGCTTTAACTGTTTTAGATACAACATAAATTAGGATTTTTCGTTCGTGGAATGTCTATGTTCCAGGTACAGATCTTCAAAAAATTAAGTTTCAAATCGTATTATTTTTCCATACAGTTTCCAGGAATGGAAAAATTTTATTATACAAATACTTTACCAGCAGTACAAAATGTTTAATGACACTTGTATTACATTCGTCAAACTTCTCATATTATCATAAAACATTTATTCCGTACTCTAATAAGACGTACTAATAACTTACTCTTATTTGTTAGGCAACCAGGGGCGTATATTTTTGTATAACGTTTTATATTATTTTAGATCCAGAATAATAAATTATCCTAATTCTTAACACAAAATCAACTTTAACACTTTCTTTATTACAATTAGACATGTTAAAGCCAAAATAATTTTTGTTTCCATACAGATAATAATGAACAAAAACCGCAATGTTTTTTCTAAGTCGTATGAATAACACATGTGTTATCTAGGATCTAGGAGTATAGTACATAAATTTAAATTTTGTAACATTTTTTAGTGTATTTCCAAAGATTTAAATTGTAAATTACGTTTCCGAACCTGCCTACTCATAACTTGATAACCTGATATCATAACTTGACACACTAATGCCTCAAGCTCTTAAGAGAAAAGGAAACTATTGATTCATCATGCAGATCAACCAACCACTGGCACTGAAATACAACCCTATTTTTTTATTCCCGCTGTCCTAGAGAGATGAAATTTGACACACGTGTATTGCTTTATCACGTGACTAACGGCAAAAAAAATACCTTCAACTGTAAGTAGGTTTTAATGGCAGAAAATAGTGGCTTTTTAATGTATTAATACTTCTTGATCGGGCAACAAGACAAACGCTACTATGTTGATAGAAAATACTTATGGTGGAAGTAGATTATAATGACCTGAAAGAGACCACTATACTGTCATTTATATGTAACAACTTTTCTTTTACTTTTTTCCTGACATGGTAATAATGAACCAACTTCACTCATTCATAATAATTGTTTTTACCGCAACTTTTCGGCCAATAGAAATTTTCAACTTTTTTATAGAATTAAAAACAGTTGAATGTTCAGTACTCCAAATAGGTTATATCATTTAGGTTTTAAGCAAACGAAGGATCCGTATTTTTGGTGTCTAGGTATAGAAAACTTGTAGACATACGTCTTACAGCGACTTACTTATTAACAGTGGTCATGTAATCGGTAATATTGCAAGAGCAAGATCTTTCGGCAGACAATTGGAAACAAACCCATCCTCATAAAAAAGGCACTGGAATATTTCTGCTGGACATTTTCATAGGTCCAGACACTTGACCATAGTTACTTCCTCGTACTATTAATCAAATCTGCAAATGTCTTCTTATGATAACATCAATAAGATATCTAAAATAGTAAAGTTATCAAATGAAACATAACAATTTCGACGATTGATGAAAATAATTTTTAATAGAGGTTATAATGAACCATGGAAGTGTTACAACTCTACTAACAAATAATACCATAGTTATCATAAACTTATCGCATTAATTTATAAGACCACCATCTTGAAATTTTAATTAAATGCTACACGTATAACAAACATATAAAAAGTATGTAAAAAGTATTGTTTTTAAAACAAGGTTCTTTTTTATATAGAGTACAGTAGATATCAAGGTGATAATATTGTTATATTCGTCGTTATCGGCTAAATTGAAAGATGATCCCAGGATATTTCGTGATAAGAGTTCCTTGCAGTATCTATAAATTCTACCTAAAATAGAATAGATAAAGATATCCATCATCCCCTTTTCTACAATCCAACTACTTGTTAAGGCATCCGGTATTTCTTTTCAAAAACGAGGATGGAAATTTTTAGTGCATTTTACCACTTGCACATTATTTTATAATATCCGTTTAACATTATAGGTGCAAGAGCATCATCAATCATTAGTCACGGGGATCATTTTATAAGCTTTAAATAATGTAGTTATTTATTTCTATCTAATAGAATTATTTTTATTACCTATCAACTTATTTTAGTTAAAAATTCTTAAATTTGGTATTATATTCTTGTAGGACGAAACTGCGGTAGAAACATTTACATAAACAGATACAAAAAACAGATCATAGAGTCAAAACTAGACTTTACTTTCCTAGGTCAATTAGCGAGCGCCTTAATGGAAACTGTAGGGTGCCTTCCTTCTAAGGACACTTTGGCTTACGAGGAGTCCTCCGTTATAATCCAGCCTCTCTTCAGCCATTTTTTATGAACTCATTAGGCGTAACTATAGACTCCACTCAGGAATATACGTTTGAACACTTTCTTCTCATACAAGCCTGCTTACGGTAATGACTGCATTTAAAAGCAATAAAACATCGTTAAATCTACTATAAACAATAAATATTTATTTTCAGCAAGATATACAATTTATAAACTCGTAAAACCAATCGCGTTGTGCATAAAGAATACTTACCTCCTTTATTCAGATTTTGAGGTTTTAAATTTTGAAAATTTAAGCGCGTTAGACATCAGATTTTAAAACATTATTTTTAGGATGAAAGTTTTTTTAAACTACATTTTACTTGTATAAGAGACGAAGAATAATTGAAAACAACAAATCTTTTGGGCATATGCCAAAATTATGTGTATAATATGTTAATATGTTAAAATAGTTTAAAATATATTTTTTAGATAATTGTAATCAGGTCAGGTGTTTTTTGGTGTGCTAGTTGTCAAAAAAAACTAAGGCTAAAATAAAACTAAAAATATAAGGCCTAAGTCAAAATAATTACAAAAAAATAAATAAAGGACCATACGACAGCGCTATATATGTGTACAGAAAAAAACGTGATTTATATATTAGTATTCCAGCTAATAAGCGGTTTATAGAGTAAAAATAATTTTAAACCAAATTGGCGTAGCAGGTCATTTCAATTGGTCCTCTATCCCTTCTACTGTATTGAAAACTATATTATCAAGTATTAAAGCATAAATAACTGAATCGAGATTAATTGCATCCTAATGGCTGTATTTTCTTGCGTCTTGTCTGTAATCAATCTTTGACCATTTTGGTAAAGTTTAATATACCAAACTCTACTTCAGAAACTTCTAATCATCAAAGGTTAACGGTAAGCTATTCGATTTGGAGCATACCGTAACGTAGTGTCAAATTTAGGTAAGTAATATCACGTAACAAAAACCCTTAGTCTGTCCACTATTGTTTGTTCACAAGCCTGTGATATAATAAATTTATTTCGATGCACCATACCCCTATAACTATTACTACGTAAGTAGTTTTTTTGTTTGTTTGAAACTAAATTAAACTCAGATATACTGAATTCTTTCAAAATGGCTTATGGCATCAAAACTAAATTTGAGTAATAAAGTGCTCACATATTACTAATTATTCGGTTTTTCAGCAATTTCATTGTTTATCTACTCTCAGTTCTTACTTTGCAGTTTTGCAATATTCATTAAAATTCAAGTTCCGTCGTGGTTCAATGCATGACACGTATATAATTAAAATGGATTATACTATGTGTCTACAACTGAAGCTAATGTGGTCTAAAACAGATCATTCCATCTCTCCATATTAATACAGCTACAATTAACTGTGGCAATTTGACATCAAGTTCTAGACGTGTCCGTGTAACTTTTACTCTGATTTCTTATCTAACGTTAACAATGTTTAAATGCAAACATTCTCTATCTATGTATCTCTTTGTATCATCACAATTACGGTCACCCTAAAAGTAATCGATAAGGTTCAGTTTGTTGTAGGGACCAATCTGACTAAGGAGGCGGAGGACTTTTACACACATTGTGATTGGGTGAACTTTAATATAAACCAATTGTAATACTTTTCTAAAAAATGTAACGGAAATCTACCTAAATATTGTAGTCGGTGAGCCAAAATACCTTGTTTATTGCTACATGTTACGGTATTGGATTACAGCTACACACAAAATGTTAGCTCATAAAGCATGTAAATCAGTCTAGATGGGTAAGCTTATAATTGTAATGATACCAGCAGCATGGTGATATGAGCAGTTACACACCATGACAATATTTTCCAGCTATGACGTTACTAAGTCATAACTGCCGGTTGTTGTCAACATCATAGCTGTATGATGTTTGTTTTTAGCTGTAATGGACTACAGCTAAAAACAATGTGTTGGTATATAAACAATTCTCTACATTGTAATCTAGCCTGTCTGATTAAGCTTGTAACTATAACGACACGGTGGTTGAAATTAACAATCCTAATGATAGCAAAAGAACAATTGTCTCTCTCCAGTCTGAAAAATTTAAAGGTTTGTTGTTTTTTTATATATATATTATACATATATATATATATATATATATATATATATATATATATATATATATATATATATATATTTGAAATGTTGCATGCAGCCCTTAGCAAAGCCTGTTACGCGACATGTGGTATGGTGTACGTTTACCGTATATATAAATACGTCTAAGTATAACTCTAAAACAAACTGTATGAGCTCTTAACAACTATTTCCCGGACCACAGTATGGGGGTATTATTGAATAATGCAAAATCCTCCAGTGTATCTTTTCCTTTCAAAGAAGTGTTTTATACGTAATTGGTAAACAGCTGAAATTACCCATACGTGGTGGAAACAAGAATATTAAAATTATTGAATTCTATGGAAAATTATAATTTTCATGCGGACGCCAAACACATTTAATAAACAACATTTCAAGTTTAACATACAGACTAAACCAAAGTGTGACAAATGCAGCATTGGAGTTAGTGCGGAGTGTAAACAACCACCTAACAACCACAATTATTCATGTACGATACAATTATGTAGTTGATAGAGTTTATCAAAGTAAAAGTGCCACTTTTAAACACTTCGGAACAATAACAATGAAATTATATGATAACAGGATGTTAGCCACTACATGTTTAATTCAAGTGACGGGGACGAGATGCTTCCACAAAAGAGTTGTCTGTTTTACTTGAATCCAAAAAAGAACAGAACAATTACAACCACAGCACCCTTCACTCCCCCCGCGTGAACAGCAGAACAACGCTTCCGATCCCTGGAGCCTTTAATTACTATCATTCCCTCCAACAAAACCCGCGCTTCAACAAAGTAGCCCATTATTGTTTTTAGAGTATTTCAGTTTTTTGTGAATAGTAATTTCTATATCGTTCAATAAAAGCTATTATTGCGTTTAAAACTATTAGAAAAGTATGTTATCTCTGGCGCGGGGATGGTAATAAAATTTGCTATAACATGTTAAACTGCCTGTGAGAAGTACCGATCTGTTATGCAAGTTCATAACACTTCTGGATATATAAGGTTAAAACTATTAATGTATTAACTGAAGAATGAATTTTAAACGACATACTTATGTAACTAATAACTTAACCCCTGTGTGATAATATCCCTCATAAATTAGTACGAGTTTTCGTTATATAAGTACCGATAAAATATGATTTATGCTTTTCTTCATTTAAATCAAATCCATTATAGGAATAAATTGAATAATAAGGATGTATGACATAACATGTTCTTGTATAAACATAAATCAGTTCTAACTGTTTACAACAAGCGATCCTTATATTATATAATTTGAGAGTCTTAAAGTCCCTCCTACTACATTTGTCAAGATCGCAAAGGCATTTGAACCTGAATATTAAAAACAATGTCTTTATTTCACAAATTTATTTAGATTAAACCTTGTGCTTTATACACTTTATCTTAGTGTATAACTTAAAATAACCATTAAATTAAACTTCAATACTTTACTTTACCGTTCATGTTGATATACTGTTTAGATATGTATGTATGTCTACACGATATCTCCAATTCGAACGAACTTGAGATCTTGAACTTACCAAATAAATAATTAACTTAAAATTTTATCACTAGGGGGGGCGCACAAATTCTATTTGTGTTAGCCTATCTGTGTATATGTTCACACGATATCTCTAGAGCTTATTAACTTATAAGCTTTAAATTTTGCACGGAGCTATATAGGAAACACTGAGTTTAATGGAAGTGTATGATCAAGCTTTGATTCTCTACAATAATTAAGAATAGGACAAATTGTGTCTAATAAATGTTACCTAAAGATTTAGAAAAGTAAGTAAACCATTCTTTTTCTAATATAAATATTACTTTGCTCTATTACGTCCTATCTGGATCGAACTAGACATGGTTTTAAGGGCAAAGATTTTAATTTATAATTGCCCAGCCTGATTGACTTTCCTTTTTAACTTTGCACTACTGTAAGTACCATACATACGATTGAAATATTGTGGTATTGTTATATCAAGAACAAGTTTTAATATTTATTCTACGAAATCTTACAAAATTCCAAATAAAAATCCCTACCATTGGTTTTAAGGGTTTTATTAATTCTTTTTAGAATAAAATTGGCTCGCGCCTCCTAGTTTAATTCCAGATTTCAATTGACTTTGAATAATTGAAATCATCCTTATGTTTTAGCTCCTTTGATCAAAGTTTTATGTATTTAATAATAATGAGTTCTCTGGTTTCTAAACTACAAAACTAGAATGTGTATAAATAATTAAATTTATGAAATACTATATTACAGGTATAAATATAAATATCATTCAATAAATACATATTTATAATAGAAGGGTTATCTTTATTTTGTACATTAAACCAAATAACTCACTGTTAATGATTGTGTAGAAAGTTTATAATTACTCTGTACGTGGATTGACCACCTGCTGCCCCTATAACTCTTTTGATGCAGCCTATCCTGTTTCAACTTTCAAACTAAACTTTTGCTGAGGGCCAATGCAAGTTAATTCCAATAATAACGAAACTTAAAGAGACTACTCTGTACGTTGAAATATTAACACGTACATTTCACCTAATGAATAAAACATGAGAACACAACTCTTGATGTTGCGATGAAAGCAACCATAAACGAGTGATCGTTTTAAGAGCTTGTTGCTCTTGTATATAATTAAGAGCTCTCATTGTTAATTACATTCCTTTTACATCTCTCAGCCACCTTGCTGATATAACGTGTTTAACTGGTTTATTCAGAAATATAGCTTATTCATATAACTGCACTAATATATTCTCAAACCTGTATCAGCATCTTATAACATTATTGAATTGTTTAATATAGTAAAATTGAATTTAAATACACCCTTGCCTTTATAGATGCCATGATAATCACCTATAGAATGGTTTATTTTATTTATATTTTGTAACTAAAAATGTCTATGGTCTAATCCCACCACTTTTTTATTTAACTTATTTTGAGTAAAAGTGACCTAATAAACATATTACATGCGACAGTATTAAGGCAAATTTTGCACATACAACCGCATTTCCTAATATCACTTTATTCTTGTACAGCAAGCGCCATTCTACGTTGTTGTACAAGTACAAACCGTTTAAATAATGTTTTAAATCAATAAATAAGATCATTTAGCAACTAATTTTCTACCTAACTATAATTTAAATAATGAAGACCAACTAGAATTGTAAAAATCACTTGGCACAATATTGAAAACTTTTCCTGGAAAGTGAGCAATTCTTGATGCAAAGTGATAAAACCTTATCTAATTTAGATTGTATTAGTAGATGTAGTAGTTCAACCTAGGTTTACCAAACCATACCAAACATAACCTAACCAAACCTGCGTAAAAGACAAGATAATGCTTTGCTGCTAGTAAGAGTGTAATGTCGCTATTCGAAGATGTCCTCTGACCATGTTTACCCAAGAACGTGCAAGTGGGTCTCACAATAGGTAGCTATAACACGGCTTCGGCATTGCGAATCAATACGAGATCGTACAGTTTTCTTTGAGCCTTCAGCGTGACAGCCTCAAGTTGACCATAGTCTGCTATAGATATATTGCTCAGGGACGATTAATCTGATAAGGGATGCTAGATTTATCCAAGTTGGTTGTGTAGTGAGCCCCGCCGGTATGGAACTTTAAAAGAAGAATTATATTCCATCACAGGACATACTATTATTGCCATAAACGTTACTATGATTATTATACATACTATTATCCTAAGTTTATGAAATTGATTAAAGTCTAATACATTTATTATGACCAATTTTTATTTCAGTATTCTGATAAATTTGAATGCCTTATATACAGTATAATTCTTAGGGGACCAGTTATTATTTAATACTTATATATAATATTTAAAGCCATGTTCATGTCAGCCGTGGCGTGTAGTGTGAGTGGCATTGTTCCATGTAACGTTTTCTGTAAACTGTTCACATCCTCAACCACGTCTACCGCTTTGTATTAATTCTCCAGAACCACAGTATTCAGTAACACTACGACTCGGATCAGTATTTTAGTTTTATTTTCTCGCACCAGAGAATACCAGTATTCAACGTATGAGTATAATATTAGTGCAATACTCTGGTGTTTATTATGGCAGATAAGTTATTCAATGGCATAATTCTTTACCTTCACATCCCCATGCTTTATACAATATGAAATCTGTGTCAATGAGAACACCACATCATCTATGCCACAGTAAAGTCCATAAAAAGCTATTAGAATCAGCACAAAAGTTATTTTAGAGTCTTGCAGGCCAGCTTGAAATGAATTACTATGCCTTGTCTCTGCATTTTGGAAACAACTTTGTTTTCTATATTCTAATGCGCCTTATCCAGAGGCCAAGAAATAAACATGCACAAGACACGAGGAATAGATAAATAGAATGCGGGATGACACAGAACGGTAGTTTATTAACAATTACCCTCGCATGCAGGCTTTCTCAGCAGACTGCCCGCCATTCAATAAAAAATGCACCAACGCCTTTAGGCGTTAAAAAAACGCATTTTGGTATCCATGCATTTTATAATACTGACTTTTTTTAATTCGACTGGGAGCCCGCCCAATTGGAATAACCGACTTCACTGTTAATAAACGGGTTACAAGAAATAAATTGTGTTTTGTAATATTGTATGTCTGAATGAGAATGATCTTCTTTGAATTAGTAAAATGTTATGATATAATACATTAACGTTAACTAAGCAATTTTAAACAAAGTTTTCGCAATAAACATTATTCGATTTGGTATAGTATATACGAGTCTAATGACATTTTGGCTCTACGAAACATAGCTCTTCGTACACTAGTTGTCTCTCATATCAAATGAACATTCTGTTTATTAAAATACAATTAGTAAAGAAAGTTATATTGTACTAATGCATCATAGTTCAAGTTAGAAATTTCCGTAACACTAAAAAGTAAATTACATTCATGCAGTCGCTTTAAGTACTTGTATATTGTATTTTTTTACGATGAGTACGCTAAACATTGAATACCGACTGGACGTACTGCTGTTGAAGTAAGAAGACGTGATAAACATCTTATGCAACCCATAAAACTATGGCAAATTATAAAACCTGTTACAGGATACATGATTGATCTATCAATAGTACTCCGCTTTTTGATCTTACTAAATATCTCTAGATATGTGTCGAGCTTAGATTTCAGTGAGCTAGCATACGACCTGTTTATCAGTTTGTAGGAAGCTTGGGAATTGCGTGAAGGCGCTTGACGTTCTAGTGTTAATTAATATAGTGTTTTGATTTATAGTTGTGAACTTAGGTTTATAGTAATCTAGTAACTAATTAGTCATTGTGCATTTAGTACTCAATCTCTTAGGTGGTATGAACTATATTTAATTTTATAAATCGCATAAAAATATTTGTTATAAATGAAATACCAAAATTGAAAGTAAACTAATATTTACTATTATTTGTTCACATAGGAGAAATGAGGTGGTGTGATTGTCCTCGTGATAACTTCCAGGACAACGAGAACTTATGTACACTAATTCTACTAAGCTAAATCATATATATATATTTTTATATATATATATATATATATATATATATATATATATATAGGCATTTATTACTTTGTGTATGGGCTTGTGTGCATATTTTTGTTTCTATAATTTATAGTCAGGATTTTTCACCATAGTATGCTATTTCTTTAGTATCCTAGAATCATAGAAATTTAATTTTTCTTTAAATTATAATGTTTTTTTTGTTATAAGACAATACACACAGGTAGACTCGCTTGCACATAAGTCTTTTCTCAAACTCCTCTGCAACGTAAACTTATAGATAATCTCCGAAAGTCTACTTAAAGCCCTTAAAATGTTTCACATTGAATGCTAAATAATCTATGTTTAAAGAGTTTCGAAATACTGAATCTCGATCATGTGCAGAAGTTATAAACGAACGTGCCCAACCCTGTAGGTCAGATTAAAATGAGACTACGGTAAAAAATCTAAATTACTACAGAAGACAATTATTTTAACAAAACTAGACAATAGTATTTTTATTTTTTGAATGAGCCAACTATTATGCTAATATCACACTATCAGCTTACACTTAAAATAAGTGAATTAGTTATTGTACGAATTACTTCATTTGAATTTATGAAATTTACGTACTATTAAAATGAGTTAGATTGCAGCATAAAACCTCTCATTACGACAATGGCTATTGGTTTTAAATTTAATTTAAAAAAGTGGAGATAAAGGATAATACGAAATAGAAGGTTCGTCTTACCATTATTCCCAGGGGCCTAGGAGATTGTCAAATAAGACGAGACCAGACGGGTAGGGTATTGAGGTGAGGAGGGAGAAGAGGGATAGCTCTGAGTAATAATGCTTCTCGTTAATTTGTTCTTTCCACTCGAGAGGATTACATTTCTTATCGTAAATCTTATCGCAATAATATTCTTTATTGAATATCGACTTAATATCCAGTGCTTCTGTATTAATGAATAATATGCATATGGAATAAAAATAATAATTGTAGATTTAAATGAATATTAAACGCAAAATATAGTGTATCTATATTGCGTGAGTTTTGAAAAACCTAAATCCGGTAATGAAAGAAATCAGACTGCTAGCAAGAGACTGATAAAACTGTTGAGGATGATTCAAAGCCATATATGACGTGGATTAGACTATGCTCCAATCCCACATACATATTAATGTATGAAATTTATCATATTATAGTGTATAACATTTTTCTTCAATCCAAAAATTTTCACAATATTTCTCCTTTCAGAGTAGAATTATTCCTGGATATAAATTGAATATTACAGTCAAAATAGAGCATAATTCAACTGTGTGAATTTTACAAAAACTATTCCTACTAAGGTGAGCATTAAAATGATGTGGAAAAGAGAATGTGTTATGTTTTTGACAGTGTTTCGAAAAACCCGTAATGATATAAGTAGTAGACTGGAGCTAAAGGAAAACAACTGACGATTGGAGGTGAAACGGTTTTTGTTTTGTTATGGTGAGTTGAATTGGTCAAATAAATTAGTCATTGTTTCCAGGAAATTATTATTCAAATCCACCCGGTGAGGACTGAACTCTGTTTGCTTTTATCAGTTAGGAATTCACTCTGATTTCTATATTTAAATAGCTACCGCATAATGAAAACTAAAATTACACGTAGCTATGAAGTTTTGATAAATTACAAGCCATAAGGATATAATCGTAATAATTTAGTATTAGATAGTCAATTTATTATTTTATTACATTCTAAAACTGAATCTTAACAATCAGTATAAATAATTAGTAGTTATTAACATTTGAGTGTTCATAATCAGTCTATCAGATTTTACCGTAGCATCCTGTAACTACCTTCCACTGGCAAATTACATTAGGAAATTAAGAAAAAGCAAAACAAGCAAGTGTGCTGTAAAAATAATTGTTATAGGTATAGGCTAGACTTCTGCTAGATATGTAAAGGTATGTCTATCAATTTTCAGTGACATCATAAATTTTCTCTAGTGCTAGATCTATTAGGTTCATCTCCCGTATTCTTGCAAATAACGTAGGCTGAACACTCCACTATTAAACTGTGTAGGCAATATGCCACCACGATTACTTTATGATATAGTATTTCAGTAAATTATTGATTTATTATTGTGTCACATTGTGTCTTTACTGTTCGTCTAAACCTTCTGAAACCCATACGGTTACACATGTATACTGGTTGTGGATCCTGAGGTAGATTCACTACATTTTCCATCACCTTGTTAATAGTTTAGATTTTTAGAACATATAGATTTACTTTCAAGTTATTTGCAATTCCATGCCAAGGAAGACATTTGACGAATAAGCTTTGCTTTTATTAAATTTGATGTAACTGTATTGCTCAATTAAGTTTTATGTCAAATCTTTCGGCAATTACAAATTTAAACGAATGGGTAGATTAAACTATATGCTTATTATGCAAACTTTATAAAATCTCTATATCCAATTAAAATCCACGGCAGTAAAAATACTCTAGGAACGAAATCTGTTTCTTGCGATCTCAGACTCGTATTATGTGCAGGAGAGGTAACACATTGCCATATCAGGCAGTGTAAACAACTCTTACTGAAATTCTCTTTTAAGAAGAGAAAAAATGTAGTGAACTTCTAAATTACAAGGACTTGCAACAATTTTATATAAATAATCTTGTTAATACTGTTTCCTCATTCTCATGAATATCAGACAAGCCTAGATGACAAACTGGGATAATAATTTACAGATGAATGTAAAAAAATATGGAAAATCTTATTGTGCTCTGTACATGACTAAATTCCAACACAAAACGATCGATAACCTTTTATAGGTTCTTAATTTACGAATATTTAATAATTATTTTGTTAAGCTGGGCTTGATATAAAATCCTTATTTTCTTTATGGTTTTAACATTTATGTCAGACGTTACTTTAAATTATTGTGTACACATATTATAATGATGTTTACTTAGTTAAACTAGTCACTTTGTATAATTATTTGCCACATCGCATGCTAACAGAGGCCAATGTTACCTTAGTGGAATTACATTTATATAAAGCAATATTTAAGTAATTTATTCCTGAAAGGAACAAAAGTGACATGGTTAAATCACCCTGATACAGCATTACTAGGATATTTTCGATGTTTGCCGTAAACATTTACTCAACTAATTTGATCTGGCAATAATCAATTTCGTCCATTAAGTGGATGGAGTCGTTGAGCCAAACAGCCAGCAATCAGCTTGATTGTGTGGCAGTCTATCAAAGGTGTGGAACAGTAAACCACCACATAATATAAAAACTAAGGTTATCTTACTATATATTAAACACCATGTATTTTATGTCTTGTGTTTAAGAAAACCGTTAATTTATTGACTAATTAGTTCGTTATTACATTATAAAAGTCCTTACATTTATATCTATTTAAAACTTATATAATGTAGAAATAATAGCAAATTTTATTATTTATTTATGTATTTTATATTGTATGTCATGATGTTACTATTACTATTCTTTTTTATAGTATCATTAGTTGGATAAATACCAACTATACTGTCGGATATGTAATGTATACATAGGTTTGTTGGTTCATTTTTTTCGAGCCACTTCATCCGAACATACGTATGTATAAGAAAGTGGGTGTACTCCACATCACATATTTAAGAGGCTTCACTGAGGTTGCGTGCAAAGTTTAAAGATTATATTTTGCCTATTCTTGCTACGTCATATGTTAAATACCATCTTTGCATACGGTTTGCTTACAAATTTACCTATTCTGTGATCTTCTTGCTGCTATTATGGTTACCCATAAAACCCATGTTCGCTAATATGACATGCACTATGATCAAACTATCTTGTTTGTATAGAAGTTAAGCTTTAAGATAAATTTCACAAACGTACGTCAGTTTTTTTTCAGATATCAGGCAGACAGACAGACAGATAATAATAAAATATTTCCTAACTTAAAATGTAGAGGAAGAACGGATGGGCATTCATGTAGATTATATGAGAATTTTTGTGTTGTTTTAATTGTAACTTTATTTGCTAAACTTGGTTTACATAAATTTGGATTACTGATCGCTCTTTTATACGTGCTTATACATAAGTTACGATATTGAAAGGCATTTTCGAAATTTGAGTAATAAAAGTTAAAAATGGAAGAATAAATTGTTACATTATGAAATACATGAGTATACATATTTCAAAATTTTCCTCAAGACAATTTATTACCTGGTCAGTCTGTTACTCACGTGTAGATCGTCTCTATTCTATCTCCGCCATTGGTTAAAAAATAAGTATGGAAATTTTCAGTTACCTAACATTATATAAAAATATAGTACTTTATTAACAAAAATATAACATGAAAGCTGGAAAGAAAGTAAGGCCACACGGAACATCAGCAAAACTCTTTAACTGATAAGGCATCGTTTGTAGTCGTCGCCTCTCAGCACTTATTTGCATAAATTTGCAATCAGGGTAATTTTGTACCAACTGTCGCACTGTTCTTGCATGTTTGAACCGGTTTGAATACCTTTAATTGATTTACTCAAACGTTTAAAGACTAGAAAATACGTTTATAAAAGTTGTTTGGATTATATACACAAATGCGTTTCTATAATTTACCATTTGTAAAACAAATTTGTATGGAGAAATATCCTAAGTTAATCATCTAAAAAGTACATATATGGGAACTTTAAATAAGTTCTTCTTGTTGTTTGATAAATGTTTACACAATAAAACAATAAGCCAGTTTTATTGTCTGTTTAAAAACTGCTTTAGTATTGGGACGGTCGGGCAGTGGGGATGGTGGGGCTGACAGTGTTGCCTAATTGTTGCCGCCGAGAACGAAACCTACCACGCCACTTATAAACAGTAAACAGCTGATTTGTTCCCTCGCCACTCATGAATGGTTTACGCTCATTCTTCCCATAAGAAGATGAATGGGAAATTTATTAAAACATATATAATGATCGTTATATTATTTATTGGTATTCATTTTGCTCATATAGGCCTATGCTAAATATGAGAAATTGTATGTACAGCTGTCTTTATCTTCTGCATTTAGATACGCAAAATATAAACAATACAAAAGTTGGTGAAAATTGAGACAAAAATTAATTATTCTTGAGAAATACCGTTTTAGCCTAATACTGAAAATTGTCTTACAAAATGTACAAAAGTTAACATAGGCATTACAGGTTTTTTATTGGCCGTACATCACTAAAAAAAAACTATTTAAAACCAATTACATGAATGAAAATGGGTAATAATAATCTAACAACCAAAAAATTTATACCAACGGGAGTTTTTGCCATTAGCATTTAAAAGCTGACAGCTGTTAAAAAGTGGCACGGATCTTGAATATTTTATATTAGTATAACTTACTTATAATCTTAATACTTCAACTATAACTTTAATCTTAAAAATCCCAGTTTAAAAACCTGTTGGAATTCTATAAGGAAATAGTTTTTATGGAAATGAATTAATATTTTTCAATCAATTTAAATAGTAGTGGAAGTATAATAATATAGGTGAAAACAAAAACGCACTTTTTGTTAAATATAGATGTACTTGTGTACTTTATTAGATGCCAACATACCACTACATCACACTTATTACAAACGGTAATCTTAAATTTCAATATTCTGAAAAGTTCAATACATTTTCTTCAATAGGAGAAAGCGGAAAAACTCCGCTTAACGATATGTCCATATCACCTTCTTCCAATAACTCAAACTCCTGGGTGATGTCGTCTACGAAGCAGGCTCCGTTATTGTTTTCTGACTCCTCGTCGCTGTCCTCGTCGTCTTCATCGGCTTCGGTGATAGAGGTTATCATCTGTTAACTACATCCTGCTCGATGATGCCTTCTTTGTTCCATGCTTCATCAATGACTTTTCTTAGTGTGCTCCACGACTTTCTTCCATTCAGCAGAGGTAACATTTTCGATTGCCTCCATAGTTAACCTTTTTGTTTCTGTAATGGTGAACAATTTATTGTTCCTCGCGACGTACCCCTTAACCTGAGCCCAGATTAATTCAATGCTATTGAAATGACAGTGGTAGGGTGGCAGTCGAACAACCTTGTGGCCAGCTTTTCGAGCTAAATCATCAATTATATAAGTGGGATTTGGGGGTTTATTTTGAATTATTAGCTCTAAAAGCTCCGCCTTTGTCATCTCTTCTTCGAACGTAATGTGATGTCGCTGAAGCCATTCCTGCATCTCAGCCTTTTTTGATGATTTATTCGGAACTTTATCCAATAGTTGCGAGTGGTAGGACGCATTGTCCATTACAATTGTAGATGGAGTACTGAGTTGTGGAAGCAGCGTGTCCTTGAACCAGGCTTGAAAAGTGACACCGTCCATTTCTTCGTGGGTAGTCTCCAGTACCCCCAGATTTAAATAGTAAGCAACATCCCGGGATAAATCCATTGCAACTCCCGGCATGGAGGAGGATCAGCCTTTCTCCCTTGCCTATAGGTGCAGCCATCGTTCCCGTTGTGGAACCATCAGACCAGCCTTTTGTTGGGCAGTGGCCCGCATTTACCCATGTCTCATCAATCCATACAATACTTTCCAAATTTTCTTTCTTGATTTTTCGAAGGAACTGGCAACGCTTTGCTACAATGTCATTTCTCTCCAGTAAGATTCTTCTTTTATTGATTTTTTCATATTTAAAACCAATTTCACCAAGAAGCGTTCGTAATGAAGATCTGCTGCCACGAAATAAGTCTGCATCCCTCAGAGAGATATGTAGCTTGTTTAAAGTAGGGTGTTCTTTTCTGGCATAGTAATTATAAATATGCCGTCGGATTGCATCTTGTTGGAAAGTATCAATTCTGGTCACTCTCCTAGCAATATTTTCTTTTTTTTATTAGGAGTCCCTAATGTTACACATACTCCTCCGCTGATTTTACTTGCTTTTTCCTTGCAAATACTGACTACAGTGTTTTTGTTTATGCACAGTGCAGCTGCGGCTCTATCCACTGCTTTATTAAGAGGCAGTAAGGGGCCCTTGTCTTCTTTTTTCAGAAATAAAGTACTGTCTTACATTAAAGACTAACTCACGAGCTTGGCTTCTTAAAGGAGCTCCTTGTCCAACTTTCTTGTAGGGAGTACTGCGTTTTTCATGTATTCTAGGACGCCCTCTCTTCTTCCGCGGTTCTTCTTCTTGCACATCCATCAAAAACTTTACAGTAAACAATAAAAGATGAAATTCTGCTTATAAGTTCTAAAAAAATAATTCACTAAACTTTACTTAATAAAGCTAAACATCACTGAATTAGTGGCTAAAAATTGAAGTTTTTTATTAACTTAATTGCACAGTTTAGTAAATAAATAACTCAACCACTCTTAAAGTTTAAACGGATACACAGAGGCTTCTAGGCTGTTGTTGACGGCGCGGCTATTCAAGAGACACTGAACAGCCCTTGTAAACTTTTACAAAATTTGGCAACACCGCGGCAGACTACCCCCGGTCATTGGCCTAGCCAATTCGCAGGTAGCCTAGCCTACCTCAAAACGCCTCGCAGTACTGAAGCAGTTTAAATCAGACTATAGGGAGCACTTACAAAATTCTACGTGTAGCTTAAATATAACTTACATAATAAAATATAAGAATAGAATTATACTTACATTTCATGCTTGTACTTGTTAGTATTAAGTACAAGAATAACGTTATTAAGTTATTATGTACTAAACTGGATAACGCAATAGTGACTGAACTGACTGACCATTTGTTGTGGCGTAGTAGAAATGAATGAAAGACTACTGCATAATAGCCAATAACAACAGGTTTCACAATAACTAGTAAATGTAAGAATAAGAAGTTAAAAATCATAAGTTTTTTTCCAGTAAAATCTATAAACTTCCTTCTTATCATACAAACTCTACTTCTTAGGAATGACACAAAAATACTTTTAGAATGAGAATTAAGATATGTTTTATAAATAAATAAATTATTCTGTTGGCTACATATATTTATTCATATCTATCAGAAAGCATGCTATCATCAAATTGCTGGTTTTGTACTAAGTAGTTTAATGACATAAATTTTTTTTCAAATTTAAAAGATAAATCATTATAATTTACAAATGAAAACACTCATTCTTCTTTCATTCGCCTTACAATACGTACTTTAGGGTGGTTGTTGCTTAGGTTTGTAATTATTTACGTTAGATTACTGTGCTGTCTTCTTCAAGCGCATTTGTTTGTAAAGAGTTCAAAGTATAAGGGGTCCATCGAATAATCATAGCCATTATAACTGTTTAACTTTAATAAACATGCTGTTTTAAATTTGGAGGATTTAATATGAGTTGTATAGGATTTCACATTTCTATGTTTCAATAAATTAGCGTATTTTCTAAGAAAAAATGGTTTATACAGAGTACCCAATGCTCCAGAGTGGGCAATAGAAGGGATGTTGAGATTGTAAGTTATATAGCTATTTTAAAATAGCTATTTACTGTATAACTGGAGGTCTATGCTCACTAATCGTCTACTTGACTAACAACCTTTTACTAAGATGTACTATATATGAATTAGTAGTGTATTTATATTTTCAACACAATGTTGTGTCTATAGTTGCCATTATGCAACATAAATATAGTTATCTTATCTTTGTTCTTAGTTTAAGCAGCCTGTGCCGTAGAATAGAATCTAAATATTTCGGTAAAAACATAGTAGAAAGAATGTTAAAAAATTGTATTAATGAAATAACTCGTTTTTACATGAGCATGGGTCTATAAAGTGAGGCCGAAAGAATTCTGGAACTGAGCAAGGTTACGACGAGTATACTTGGATGTAAGGTTTAAATATACATTGTTTTGTGAGGTTCCGCGGTAAATGTCATAGGTTATGGCATAGAATATTTTGCATTGTAATTGGTAAGGACTGAAAGATTTTAGTTATTTTATTCAATAAAAGAGAAAAAACAAAGAGCTGTTTATTTACCAATTAAGATAATGGGGAATTTCGCCCTATTTGAATTATTATGGCTGTACGAGCTAATGAACATTCGGAATAGCAATTATAGTTTAAAATTAATAAAGCAAATATAATTATTGAACACGATATGTTTGTAACGTATGTGCAGCTTCCAAGAACCAACTTAATCAGTGTGACAAACAATACAAAATTTAAGTTGAACCCAGTTCTGGTTTGAGTGCAATGCAAACTTTGCATCTTTTATTGATGGTGGCCGCATTTATTTGTGACTCACATTTGGTTCGTACATTTACACAAAACACTTAAAAAAATTTAACAATATAATGATTTGTTCGGTCATTAATTGTGTGAACGTTAGCTCAGGCTATAACTCGAGAGGTTTAAAAAATCCATTTTTGTTTATCTGTCTATACTCACGATATCCCGAGAACGAATTAAACTGTAGTTATAAAATGTTGAATGAAACTTCATTGATGTATTGGAAAGCTTTGAATTCGTTGATGTGAGCATGACACTAAATAATATCTGTATGAGTGTTAATGAACATTTTTGGACTGGTCTGATGGGTAACCATAACAGTGACGGGAAAATCATAGAATTATGGGAAAATCAACTAATATATCTGGAGAGGGGATATCTGTGCATTGAAAATTTTGCATGAAACTTCTTTTCTACATAGACAAAAATTATTTCTATAATGGTGCATGTCCATACATATGTTTTAGCTAGGCGTCATTGAAACCATCACTCAGCAGGCTGGAAAAACCCTCTTTTTGTCTGACGAGAAGGCGTAAAAATGTATTTCCTATATGATTAGCCATATTTTTTCCTGTCTTTCACCAGAAAATTTCAAGATAAAAATAAACCATAGCCTAAAGCTTACAACATTTGACTGATGTTAAATAACTTTTAAATATTATTTCAGAACATATTAGAATTAGTTTTACAGAATAATTTACAAATGTATTAAATATCACTAGTATTAGAACATCAACATGACTTTATACTAACCCAATCATACATAAATAATTGGACAAATGAAGTGTTACAAATCCATTTCCATGACTGTGAAATTTTGATGTCACCATTGTACGGTTATAACTTGATATATCAGTTTATCGTATAAACGTTAATAGTAGAGTCACTGTAAATGCGATTTAGTTTGGCAGGCACTTCCAGATATTATGTTTTTCATAGATTCTGACAAGCAGTTTTAATCCCGAGGAAAGTATATCTATAACCATATTACTGTTAGCGAGTCACGAGATTTCCTCTGGCCCATGTTCCAATACTCCAAAGCATTAACGTTGTATCTAGCAAATAGAAGGCGTCTAGTGCTCGCGTTCCGCCACTAGTGGTTCCACTTAGTTAGTTATTAATAACTTGACCTAATTCACAAAATATATTAATAGATTAAAATTACAGTACATTCGTTAATACAATAATATACTGTTCTGTATGGTATTTTTAGCTTAGTAACCATTTAACTTATAAATATTGTAAATAAAATGGAATGTGGAGTAGACACTGAGACGTCTGTTCTCATTCCGTTTAGGCCATGAGTGAATGTGTGAAATAAGTAAATAAGTTGTAGCAATTTTTATATGAAATTTTATATTATGTTTGCATTTAAGTTTATGTTACAAAACCAGTTACAATAATTAAATATCTATCAGGTTTAATTGTATTTTCCTCAGAGTTGGAATATTTCTCAGAAATTATATCCGTTACAGACCGAGTTTACAAGCACTAAAACTCCTATTTATATTTACTGCTATTGGTATACAATTTGTACCTTTGTCTATGCCAAACGCAATAAGGAACACAATTTTATTTGAATTTAAGATTTACAACACTGATATAATTATGAAAAGAAAATTATATTCACAGTTTGTATTTGTCTTTTAATTTATCGTATCGTAAAACTATTTCTTATATTAAATGTCGCATTGAAATTAAGATTATAAATCACTAAATTGCATTTTTCTGCTATTATTCCACACATTAAACACCATATCTGTTATTATTTTACATTAGTTATTTTAGTTATACTCAACATTGTTAGTAGTAATAAAAAGCTCTTTAATAATGGTTAGCTATTGCTCCAGATATTAAATCCAGAAATTATCTTAATGCAAAGTAGTAAAAACATGTTATACAGATTCAATGTTGCAGATGAAAACAAATATCGTAGTTGTACATTATCTAGAATTATCAGCTGCAACGCCTTCAGCGGCCAATGGGCATTTGCTTAGAACATCAACTATACTATTAATAAATATGAATTGTCAAATGCACTACACCTTTCACAATCACCTATTAAAATTTTGTTTTATATATTTATATATTAAGTTATTCAAAGTATTTCAAACAACGTCATACCCTATTTGGCCAAGGAAGAGTGTAATATTGTGTTCACATTTTTAAATAAAGCCCCCCTTTAGTGCATTTGGATATTTCTCTTATAAGTCAGAGACAATTTTCTTTGCATAATCTTTAAATTAAATAAGAAAATTATAATAAATGAGAATGTTGTACGAATTGACATTATGAACGAAATAATTTATAATATTCTAATAAGGAAATAAATGGTTAACCTTTTTCTAATTGTGTTTCAAATAGGTAAAATGAAGCTTTATCCATTGTTTATAATTCAATAACTTTGCATACTTAGTGATAGCCGCAACTATTTTTCGTCTTTATAGAATCAAATGTTAATTATGTTATTACCTTTCTTGATCATACCTTACCACGTTTTACAGCACGGTTAAACAAGGAATGTAGATTGAAAAGCGCGCATGGTCAACTGTGAAGTAACTGTAGTTAATAGACTGTAAAGTAGGAAAATACATAAAGCTGTAACCTAATGCATTGTACTGAACGAGAGTGAGTTAAGAGAAATGGATTAAAGTAACACAGTTGAAGATATCACGTGGAGTAGCCGTTAAAGTTTAAACCACTCATTCAACTGCATTATTCGTCTGGATATATAGCAGTGGAATGACCGAAAATGAAACTAAGTGGTATTAGGAATTACATAGCGGAAGGAACGATGCGGGCTAAAGCGGATGTGGTCTGTTGATAAGAACCTTGCTTTTCTACAGCCAACTTCATCATGTTACAATATAGCATATTAAATAAAGAACGCAGTACCTTTTATTATATTTTCCTTAATCATTCACAAATATAAACTGAATATAAAAGAGTTTATAGAAAGGACTTATTTATTAACTATACTTCAGTTAAGTTCACTCAGTTTGTTTTAATCGGACAATAAACTTAAAATTCCTTATTGGTAAATATCTCTGGTATTAGCACAGTTCAGTGGTCATCTGGTGGAAACCTATAAATTCCTATTCTGGCTCTATTCTTCACCCCTGTGACAGTTTAATCAAAAACCAAAACTGTGTTATTCTAGTTACCCAGTAACTAATTTTGTGGGAGAATTAACGCATGGTTTTCTCTGTATTATCAGTCAATGGTTATTAGTGACCTTCCTTAGGGGAATAGATATACTTCACTAGATATCTCACAGGTGTCATATCTAATCATCATTTGAGTCGAGTGCCATCGACCGATCTTCTATCGATTGTTTGGTCCGGTTTTTTGTTGCTTAACTTGTTTGGCACATGCATTTAGTGGATTATTACATAATGTGAATGATATTTCAGACTAGGTCGTTTTAGCGGGGAACGTTCATTAAATTAAGAAAGCCTCGTATTTGTAGGGGAATGAATTACTACAAGCGTTTTATGAAAAACGGGAATATATAGCTTGGTCTAAATATAATTAAACATTAACTTGAAAAATTACTGCCACAGACTATAAATAAATCAGAAAAAAATGCCGTCAGATGGACCATATAACACATTTTAAGTTTTTGATATTTTGCGAATAAACCAAAACACAAGAAATATAAAATATGATGGTCACAAAAACGATTAGTAAAATATTAATATAACTGTAAAACTACAAACAAATTTAGAGAATTAGGGAGCTTGGTAATACATTGTATACTATGTATGGCGTGACAGGCAACAAACATTGATCCTCTACAGTTTAAAGATGGTCTGACTGTGATTGGTTAATTTTTTAAACACAAAGTGTGATGGAAAGGACTCTATGACCATCTATCGAACATAATTTAGTTGTGCATCTGACTTAGTGTGTTTACAATGTTGAAGGGTTGCTCATTTGTCAAATTATATTTAATTTAAAATCAAATATTCTCATCTTGCTCAATGTGTGACAACTTCTCATTGATCGTTTTCAATGTGTGATTGCCTGCACAGAATTTACCACGGTTAAATTTTGGACCTAGGCTCTCTTGTTAGATCCTTATTACAATTGTTGTCTGTAGATAGAAACCGACTAAAAAGTGACACTTGGATAAAGGTTTCTCTCAGTCCTCTTTACTGCACAGTATAATTTATAGCAAAGTAAAGAGCTGAAGTAACATTAGTGGTAACAACAGTATCAAAGCGGAAGAAAGCAATACGGGCAGTAGTGGCTGTGCCTGATAACTTTGCTAGCTAATACGCCAACAACCCATTACTTCACTGTGTAATTTACAACAAAGTAAAGAGCTGAGGAAACATTAGTGGTTACAAGGGTATCAAAGCGGAAGGGAACAATGTGGGCAGTTGCGGTTTTGTCCCGGTAAAGTTTGTTAAACAACTAATGCTGACATAATATTAGATAGAGACTAGAAACCATTTAAGTGCTTTGCTAACATACAAATTATTATATTTTGTTTATTAAATACCTGCCTAAGCGTTATTTAAATCGTGTCTTTGTCAACTAGTCTGTCCGCCTTTATATGCGATAACTCCTGATAAAATGTATTGCAAACTTGAAAATTAGTACATAAGTTCCTCGTGGTCAGACAGAGAACATTAGTAATTTTTCAGCCAAAATCTGAAAGGACATTTCTTAAGTCTGTATGTCAGTCTATGTCCACGTATCTCCGATAAATCTTGATAAAATGATTCTCGAAACTTTTTAAATATGATCTTTTTGTCCAAGTAAATACACTATTTAATTTGTGGTGTAAAATTCAAATGTCAGCGAATCAGTCTATTTATTTTTGCAATAAATCTTGATAAAAACTGTGCTAGGAGTTAAAACGTGCGACATAAGTTGTTCTTGGTCCGAGTAAGAACTAGTTTAGGGTAAAAGGGTGTTAAAGGTTGTCTGCTTGTCTTTGCGCAATCTGTTTCATTAATTATGTCGGGTCTTTCGATTTTCCGTTGCATCCGTATATTTGAATGAGCTCTTTTATAGGCAAATTACGGTCTCCATATGAGGATTTTATAGTAAAATAATGTTTGCATTCTTTTACAGGTATTATCTTATTATTGTGACAAAAAGGAGATATTAGAATATTTTTAATTCACTTAATAATTAAGTTTTAAAGAGAGTACAGGTTGTTGCAAGTATTGCTCAAGTAAAGTCTTGATATTTTTATACACCAACAGGTCACTTGCAATAGATCTTAATCAACAACAGTAAAAACATTTTTATTACATCGAGATATGATTTATTTGTAAATATACTTGGGTAAAAATGAAGTCAAATTACATTTTAAACTTAGAATATGTTTCATCAATAACACACAGGTGCTACAAAACATTTTTCAGCAATTTTTAATTCAGGTTTAAGTTTAATTTAGTTTCATTTACAATCAAGTATATTTTATTGAAATCAAATTAGAAATTTTATATATATATAATACATTCATATATATATATATATATATATATATATATATATATATATATATGAATGTGTGTGTGTGTGTGTGTGTGTGTGTGTGTGTGTGTGTGTGTGAGATTAATTATTTTATTTACAGGATAATTAAGTTTAGTTAACATAATAAAAAAATATGTAAAGGGATTTTCTGGCTCTTGGGGATCTTTCTACAGCTGTCATAAAACATGTAGTGTAATACAATTTCACGGCTCTTTCCATTAATATTTTACAACCTTGAGACCAATATGAGATTTTTCGCTACTTAAGGATCAGTTAGGCGTAGCCAGGAGGGACTTTCCCCATGAAACCTGAGAATGCCCATGAACATTTCAGTACCCAACATCAGTTGAATAGGTTACGCATGAAAGCAGAACAATTGGGATATGTCGAAAATAATATTAAATTGAATACATCGAATTCGAAAATATGTGTGGGATCTATGATTTGTTAATTAATTATTTAGATAAATCAACATCATTTTAGATGTAAATGATTATAACTTTGTAATCAGAAATCATATATTTATTGATGTATAATGTTTGATTAAATTCAATTTAACAAATTTTGTATACTATGACAATCAGCTTTGTAAGTGATAGTTATAATATCCTAGTGGTGTGTCAGAAAATGGTTATGAGCCCCTGAAAAATGTATTCACTAAAATAACGAAATAACCCAAACAAGTATAGTTTATGTTTATGCTACAGTAGATGAAGGGAACATGACAGATGTGACTAGTTCAATGGTTCATACAGACGTCACAGTCATTGATTGCATGATACAGTTGGTTTAGTGGTTGGCTGATTGTGGGTTTGGAGAGGAGAGCTGGAATCGCCTCCCTCCTGCCCTCCTGACAACAGCCTGATGACGTCTCACTGTTTGATCAGCTGATTGACATAGCTGACCTCTCACGTGGTCACGCGAGTGGACAAATTTAATGTTTTAAAATTCGGGGATTAATAATTATTATAGACTAAATTCAAATGAAAGACCATCATTACTAGTTAATTAGTGACAGTAAATTATTAAGAGTTACATTTTGTTAGTGTAATGGTGAATTAAAAGGAAATTAATAGATATATTTAGTCGCGTAAGTAAATAAACTTATAAAGAATCATAATTGGAAATAAATCATACCTTATTGGATGATTCTTGCAATATAACATGTGAGAAATCAACTTAAAATATTTTAAATATTTAAATTTTTTACGTGACATCAAAGCAAATTTCAGTTATAGCAGTTAGTGGCATATTTTATAAAAACATAGAAAACCTACAAAATTATATTTATTGTGATATTTATCAAATAACACTGCATAACTGGAATAGACCAAATTTTTCCTTAACGTGTTGAAAAATAAGCACCTTAAATAGGAAAGCTTTAAGTTATTTAGTAAATTTTAACTATCACAGTGGCGCTTTTTAAATCGAAAAGTAGGATAGTTGCATCATGAAAAGTAATACAAATATTAATAGTTACAGTACAATAAAATATGATCAGGGTAAATGACAAATTATTTGAACGAAACAAAGTCTTAACATAAATAAAGGAAGTTTTGTTCCCTGCGAGCAGTTCAGATTCATGCTTGATAAGATTACATAAAATGCTTCAGTCAATTATATTATAATCTATAAATTGAAATAAATCTGTAACTGGACGTTCTTAGATTTTGTTGACGTATTTTACGTGGTAACTCATGACACTTGTTATTGTTCAATAGCCTTTTTAACCCATTTATAACCAGCATTACCATATGGCAAAACTAAACCCATTTTGGGAAATCAGCTGGAATATTCATATTTTACCATATAGACGTTGGCTAACCTGCTAGTGAATAAAAATAAGTGTTCATTTTGTTTGAAGTGAGGGTAGGCTTCCGTCTGTTCCTGTTCACTTGTAATTTTTGATTAGTTTTATATGCAGTTGAGATCATGTCCTCAAATTCTGAGTAATTATTATCATAGGTTTGTTTACTTTATTGATAGTTCCATTGTACTTTATTGCTTTATATTACAGCTTGACTAGCATTTGAGTAAATACAAGTACGGTATTAATTCTGCCGTTATCACATTGCAACACTAATTTTCTTCTGCTGTCAAATAGTTGTAGGTGTAATGTAATTATTTATAGCTTTTTACACATTAGGAGTGGCAATTCAAGAAGCAATACACACTGAGCAATAACTAAGGCTTAGGTGCAATTCATATTTTTAGTGGAAAGCAGCTTTTTGCCAATGCGTAGATATAATTAGCTGGTAAATCAGTTGTAGGTTCAAATTTCGATTGAAAAATAAGGATCAATCAGAATATTTTACATAAGCTGCTAGAACAGTGAAAGTTCGGAAGTCCAAGGCCAGACAGTCCAATGTAGGACTAGGTGACAGTACCTGAAAGAGCTCTTTTAAAACCTGGTAGTTGGCACTTTAAATTATAGGATTTAAATATATGTACCTATACGTATTATGCTAATGAAACTTAGAGCTGTATGTTTATTTTTATGCTGTTTAACGTACGTGAGACATATTTAGTTGAACTAACGGTAACTTTTGATAGTTAGAGTTGCTCAAGTTGGGGCTTGGTAATGTTAAACTTCTACACACTGTTCAAAATTTAATTTGAGACACGCGATGCAAAATTACACCCATTAGGCTGCACGTGGAGTAGTTTCGATAAACTGTATTTTGTGAAGTTTAGTGTCGCTCTCATATTACGCGTACAGTTTACGCCTGTAACTATGGCGAGGATTAATTAGATACCGACTTAGTAGGAGGATTAAACCTTATTAAGCTATTTTATTTTGAATCAAATTAGTAAGCAATACTCAACATACATTGACATAAAACAACCTACTATGCCAAAATTACCGTTTGCCTATAACATTGAAATTTGAACTACGCGTGCCTATGCGCTTATAGCAAATACTGCACATATAGGAGCTGAAATAGATTTACCTTTTATATATATTTATAAATATTATTTCAGCTTTTTGCTGTTCTAGAAACATTTAATAAAATGTGTCATGCCATGTTATACCAAAACGTAAATACCATAGACCGAAAGTAGAATACAATACCCGAATGTAGTCACTTTTAAAAGAACTTTTCATACCAATGTATATATGCTACTTTCTTGATCGGGACAGTTAAGCAAATGCTACTACGGCGCCCGAATTTCTTTATAATGGCAGGACGTAGTCATATTGACAAAAGAAGACTCTTTAGACCTATGAATGGGTTTTCTTAATCTGAGGAACAATGCAAACACTACTATGGCACTGACAATACCTTTGATCGGTTAAAGTATTCATTATGTCACCGATTTCAGCCAACTTGGGAAAACAACGCAAACGCTAATGGCCTAATGGGCGCTTCCGGCCATGGGAAGTATACTACAATGGCCGGATGTAGACGCTGATTGACCGAAGAGGACTTTTCAGATCAACACTCTTTATTGGAGCAACAACGCAAAACACTATTACGTCCTGAATTACTTTGGCCAGAAAAAATTAGTTGTGGGAAGTAGTCGCTTTTTGAACAAAGAAAACTTTAGATGAATGTACTTATATTTTTTTATTAGACACTTATTATTAGGCAACTTATGAGGCTACTACGGCACTGAATATTAGACCGAAGTATATTACAAGTATATTCAATTAAAAGTAAGTTTTTTATACTGACGTTTGAATTTATTTCTTGGATGCGGCAATAAAGCAAACGTTACTATGGTTGCCGGGAACTTAATCGTTTGAAACTTTACAAAAGTAGGATTTTAAACGAATATTTTTAATATTTTTAATCATTCCAACAATGAAAACTCTATTGTGGCATGTAAAATTTGATTTATTTGTAACGGATACACTCCTTTATACATTGAATATCAAATATGAGACAGTGGGAAATTTGTGTAAATTAAATATTACTTAATAATGAACGGTAAAATAATATGTACAAAAAACTTGTCTACTCCCGATCAAAGATTATAGGGCTCCATCACATTACATAAGTACTTTAACTAAGTTTACTATGAGGGACTTCGTAATCCGCCACTTGATCCTTAAATGTTTTATAAACATATTTTAGAGAACTTTGCGTATTTTACTGGTACTGATAAAAACTGTTTTTCTATCCAATTTAGAACCCCAAAACAATGCTCTTTAAACCTAAAGTCACTTATTCGGAAGTGGATGAGTAGATTGGAATATGTTCCAGGGACCATTACCTATGTTTAAGAGTGTATATTAAACAATTTAAAAAAGACATCCTTATGACTTACCAAATATTCAATAAAAATTCTATGCAAAGCCGTTGGTAACTGATAGTGTCATTGTTATAAAATGATTCATTGAGTTACTGGATCACTCCAAGAACTTATCTCTTTAAATTGGTGTGGAAATATTTTTGGATGGTCAAAGTCAGGAATAGTAAGTAAAGCTAATGGAGAAAGTCACTAATCATACATCAAAAAAGGCCAACAGTACTTTAGAAGTTTCCACGTTCAAAAAATTTTAAAATTGAGAAGACTTGAGGAATATATCCAGTTTGGACTTACGTAAATTGATGAAATATAAAAAACGTTATGGATAAAATTAATAATGTTGCATCTCAGTAAATAGCTGGATTTCAATCCACCGCGTCTGTGAAACTGTTACAGATGTACACTTAATAGCCTGTGCTATAGATAGGTGCTACTGACAACAGGTAACAATATCAGGCACGACATTAGATTACAGCTGAACACAGTGTGGTAGTGTATTATCCATCGCATCGGTGTAACGATGGAACAGGTGTACACCTAATAGCCAGTGTTATCGATAGGTGCTACTGACAACAGGTAACAATATCAGGCACGATATTGGATTAGAGCTGAACACAGTGTGGTAGTGTATTATCCATCGCATCGGTGTAACGATGGAACAGGTATACACCTAATAGCCAGTGTTATCGATAGGTGCTACTGACAACAGGTAACAATATCAGGCACGACATTAGATTACAGCTGAACACAGTGTGGTAGTGTATTATCCATCGCATCGGTGTAACGATGGAACAGGTGTACACCTAATAGCCAGTGTTATCGATAAGTGCTACTGACAACAGGTAACAATATCAGGCACGACATTAGATTACAGCTGAACACAGTGTGGTAGTGTATTATCCATCGCATCGGTGTAACGATGGAACAGGTATACACCTAATAGCCAGTGTTATCGATAGGTGCTACTGACAACAGGTAACATATCAGGCACGATATTGGATTAGAGCTGAACACAGTGTGGTAGTGTATTATCCATCGCATCGGTGTAACGATGGAACAGGTGTACACCTAATAGCCAGTGTTATCGATAGGTGCTACTGACAACAGGTAACAATATCAGACACGATATTGAATTAGAGCTGAACACAGTGTGGTAGTGTATTATCCATCGCATCGGTGTAACGATGGAACAGGTGTACACCTAATAGCCAGTGTTATCGATAGGTGCTACTGACAACAGGTAACAATATCAGGCACGATATTGGATTAGAGCTGAACACAGTGTGGTAGTGTATTATCCATCGCATCGGTGTAACGATGGAACAGGTGTACACCTAATAGCCAGTGTTATCGATAGGTGCTACTGACAACAGGTAACAATATCAGGCACGATATTGGATTTAGAGCTGAACACAGTGTGGTAGTGTATTATCCATCGCATCGGTGTAACGATGGAACAGGTGTACACCTAATAGCCAGTGTTATCGATAGGTGCTACTGACAACAGGTAACAATATCAGACACGATATTGGATTAGAGCTGAACACAGTGTGGTAGCGTATTATCCATCGCATCGGTGTAACGATGGAACAGGTGTACACCTAATAGCCAGTGTTATCGATAGGTGATACTGACAACAGGTAACAATATCAGGCACGATATTGGATTAGAGCTGAACACAGTGTGGTAGCGTGTTATACCTTTTTATACTCTGTAATCTGTTGTTGTGTATTACGCACAACAAAGAACGTGTTTTTCCATTTTCAATAACGTTTTATCAATATTAAAGAGTGGTATTATTTAAAAAACGAGATAAAAATAGGATTTTATTGTTTTTATATACCCTATGTTATTAAATTATACTAAACAGTTTTAAATACATTCAGTTTTCATGATGTACTGTAAGTTATGAAATATTGCTGAGTACGGGTTATTCTAAAGAAATGGTGAATTAACCTTTTACCACATTACTGCAATTAATAATACCTCTTTATAAAATTCGTTGGTTTATTTCAATAAAAGCTGTCAACATTTCTAACATAGTCTGTTCTTAATATTCTACATAACAAATTGTACAAAAGTTCATAATATGTTTCTTTGAAAGACAATATTTACACAAACTAAATTAAAATTATTTAGTACCATCTTGATAAAGTTCCTAATAATTGAATAAAATGAAAAATATTTAAAAACCAAATTAAAATAAAGTGTTTTCCTATTTCAAATAATCCTTCGAAATAAAAGTACTACTATGAATTTAAACACAGATTTTAATTACAAACTTTATATAAAATATTAGATTACTATTAATAACAAATAAGTTGTTTGTTTACGCTGTGATGAAATCTAAAATAAACACAAAATATATATCTATTTTAACATAAATATTATTATTTATTAAAGTACCTTATTAAAATATCAACATCCTGACGGGACAGACGGACCATTTTTTCACCATTTAATATGTAATATTATTAAAACATACAATATATTAAAAATCTGAGAAAAGAACAATGGAACACCAGTAAATCGCCATTAGTATGATCACATGTAGAAATTTATTAGAATCGCATAACTTATTCCCTAGATTTATATATTACTAGTAACTCACTGACCCGAAGTTCTTAGTCAGTACGGTTTAAGATTATAAAATTACTATATATTAATATACTATTATTAAATATTTCACATATTGTCTTATATCTCAATAAACTGCCTCTATTGATAGGAAAATGTTCATGTATTCTTTTATAACTAACTTAGTGTTTTGTCAGCTGAAATTACGGCAGAATAAGTAGGTAGATTTTGTAACAACTAAAATATTAATAATTCGTTCTCGCAGGGTTGTCATGCATTTAAAGTCTAAAAACCAATCCAGACACAAATGATTGTTGTACAAAAAAGGTGTAGTATGTGGTATTAGCAGCCAGAACACGACTTTTTACTAGCTTCATAAATAAGAGAGTTGTAATTTTGTTACACATTTCGAACGGACACTATATTGAAACGAAACGGTGCAGCAAACCGGCCAACAAACTTATGTGAGACGTTTAAAAGATATATTTTTGTACCAAGATTAAACTTCTTTAGTTTTTTGTTTTTTTTGGATGGTTATCGTTTTCATAGGCGCGTTAAGGAAGCATAATACTTATTTACATATCTTTCACACACACACACATACAATATGTCAAACATGAGATCAATATGTTGAAAGTTAGAGAGAGAGACAGAGAGAGAATTTCCAGTCCACTGTAGTGTTCTAAAGCGTGAACAAGCCTCCAAGCGTGATCTTTAGCCAAACGCACCAGTCACCGAACCGAACCATAATGATTGAGTGATCCTACGATCCTAACTGTGACAAATTACTTGACCAATTCTGTATTAAATTACATCCAAATGAATACAACACTTTACTTTTAATGCATGCTTTTAAATAATGCTTATTAATTTCACTTAATCCGGTTACATTATATTTTCAAAATACTTGGGAGCCAGGTGAGACTTTCAACTCCTAATGTATTCGCGCATTCGCGATTACGGTATAATAAATGCCATGCACTCAGTCCATATATGAAGTAATTCAATCAGTACGTACAGTTTTATGTTGAAAACAGCTGTTCACAGCCATGTGATGATGGATAGCGCCGACAATACATTTATATTAATGTCAATCTACAGTAGCTGTCACTCGACGACACGGGTGTGAAATAATGGCGCTCAGCACACATTCCAGACCCACACCTGCCCTGAGTGTTATGAACTCCAGTCGTAGAGTTTCCTATTTGCCTAGATTTAATTTCATAAGTCGTTCAGGAAAAACATTTTAAAGTGGGGTAAATACAACTAAAGGACAAATTAACATTTTATAATTGTAAAAATATCAAAATAATATGTTTCCTAAAGGCAATGTTGTACAATAGGCAAGTATTATTATTATTCAGGACCCAGGATTTAAGAAAGTACATACCGTTTGTCATTAAGTTAGAAATTACGAGTGTGGTAATAAATACTCATAGGCTAGTTAAATCTTTATTTCCACAAATCAGTGCGATTACATATTTTATGAATTTTAATTGTGAATTTTTTAAATAACCAATGTCATAAACGAAAAGTGCTACGAGTCCCGATCGCAAAGCATTAGAGCGCTGCTAAAACTTTAGAAATTTTTTGAAGTCTAGTGTACGCTAATAAGGGCCACTGCCGGAAAATAATTAAATTAACGGTGGTTAGTGGAAGTTGGAGGGCAGTGTATTCTTGTAAGAGTATATCGGATCCAACATACCCGTGTTGTATTTTTTGATTCAGTATTTTATATTGGTACGATTTGTTATATTATGTTTTTCAATGCATTTATTATCAAATAATAACCGTAATGAAACACTTTAAGAGTTTAAAATAACCATTTAATTCATAAAAATACTAAATCATGAAAATTCTAGTGTTAAAACTACCTTATCAATGTTGTAGCGTTTTTAAAGCTACATTGATTTATTTTTTTAATTAAAACTGAAATTAAATAAAAATTTTGGGATCGAAATATTGGGACTTAATTTTAGATTAGATTGTGAAATGTTAGGGTAAAATCGAACATGTAATCCTTTGGCAAGTTAGCACTGGTAGTTTTAAATTGTTAGGAGGCAGGTTGACTGCCTTGAATTGATTAGAACTTGTCTTATTGTGAGTATTGTTCTCCTGGTTTGATATAGCTGGACCAATGAGAGAGCTCCACGGATGTCCTGCAAAGGTGATTGGAAAGGGAAGTATTTAAGCGCCCGCTCATAATTTTCGCCCTTCTTTTGGTTATTTTTGTGAGTAAAGTTAATTGCAGTGCGCCGTTTTTCTTAAATTTTTTTTCCGCGAGTGATTTTGAGGTAAGCACCACTTTATTGTACGTTTTATTGAAATAGTCATCCTAATCTGATTTTAAATTAATTTTGTTGTCTTTTTTATAGGAAAAAATTAAATTCATAGAAACTAAAGAGCAATCTGAATAACTTATTCTCGAAGAACAATAGAGCATAATAGAATCATACAAGTTACATTTGGTTCATGCTTGCAAGAGAAGTGAATTAAAATTGAACTTTGTTAATAACTTTAATTGAGATTTGAAAAGGTAGTAATTTATTAATATTTAACTGGAACTGGTTTATTGTGAAATATTAATTGAAAATTAATTGAACTTTAATAGTTGTTAGAGAGAGACTGGTAATCTGAATTGCAGAGACTTGAAAGTTAAGGTTCAAATAGTGTAAAGAGAAGTTGAAATTTTTATTTTGAATTTTGAGTGAACTTAGAAGTGAACATTTTTATTTTTATTATTTCCAAGTGGTATTTCATTCTTATTTTAAAACTTTATTATTTTATTTTAGAAGAGAGCCCTGACTTTTAGTTTGATATATTTGATTAATATTTTTATTTCTTGCCAAAGGAATTTTTAAATTTACAAAAAGGTTTGTCAATTCTTTGTGGAAAATAGAGTGATAAAAATTCTGAAACGTTGAACTTATTATTTTGCCAGTTAAAAATAAATCCATTGTTTTTATTTAGAACTGTGATTTTTAATTTAGACAAACCAGATAATATTTAATACTTAACAAATTTAGTAATACATTGTACTTAATATTCACTAGAATCTTTACTAATCAAAAATATTTTATATCGTCTTGGATGTATTATTGATGATTTAAATATTAATACTCTGGAATATTAATATCAACAATCCAAGTCGTTATAAATGTGTTCTGAATATTTTGAATATAAAACAATTGTGTAAGAATTGTATATTCATTAGTTTGGTATTAAACTGTGCATATTATGTGCATAACAAATTTTATATTATTTGACATATGTGTTCGTTGACTTAAGGTAAAAGTGAATACCACTTTTATTCGTTTTTATTTAACTTTCGTTTCTAAATATAAGTTTAATTTTTTCGTGTTTTCAACACTACATGTTACAGAAATTGTGTTTTTATCATATTTCTCTGTGTTATTTAGTTCAACTTTATTGATTATTATAACAACAAAAAGAACTAGACAGTACCTTACATATGATATTCCCTTCAAATTTGTAAAAAGTACAAATTTTTAATTACAGATGTTTGATATTAACATTACAGAACAAATTAAATACAGTATAAAATAATGTTCAAAGCTTTAATTGATTTTTTTGTAGAGTCAGGAGTTATAATTATAGACATTTTAAATTTCTAACCGGATTAGAATTTTTAACTATCATATTTAAGTATGTATTAATAAGAATATAAATTTATTTAAACAATAATAGCGAAATCTTTGCTTGTGGGGTCATGACACGTTATTGTAAAAATCCTTCAAATCTGTATGTTTTATATAAATGCACTAATGTTTTTTAAGAATGTTTGTTTTTCTATGTCATAATTTGTGTACATATTTATACAATTTATTTTTATCTGAAGAAAGTGTACTTAGATACACGAAAATAGATCAATGCTTTGAACCAATATACCGTGGTTTATTTGTTGGAAGAGAATAAGCTGTTTCTGTAAATATCTGAGCTATTTGGCCCCTGACCTCTCTTTGAAGATTGAAAAAAACCTTCTGGTAAATATCTATAATTTTAAACAGTCTGTATATATGTATTACTCGATATTTATATACACATACTATATAGTTATTTTACATATGTGAATTATAATGTAATTGTATATCTTTTTTTTTCAAAATAACAGAAAACATTTGTACTTTCAGTTAGTTTGTTGCTCTGAAATCTGAGGACTTTTAAAGCAAGATATGAGTAGTACGATCAATAACTCACTAGAAGTCCGCTGCGACTTCTAGTTCTACCTTCAGCTGCAAACTTTGAATAACTTATTGATTTAATATTCTGATTGAAAACGTTGCTTCACTGGTTCTGCCGTCTGTTATTCTTCAATTTTTTGCATTCTATAGTTCAAGTCCATTATGTCTAAAAGTCATTAGTCTAAAAGTAATTAAGAGTAACTAGTAGAAACGAGGTATTCAGACATTGAAGGAAGGGATTATTGAACCAAACCAATCTTCATTGTGAGTCCACGTATTGTTTAGACCTAATGCTAAGCACAAAAAAGCTTGGTAATAGACTACTCTCAGACTATTAACAAATATAGTCTATTGGACGCTTAACCTCTACAAAAATTGCTGATTACATTACAAACATATCCCAAATATGGTGTGTGTTTAGCACCTTTGATTTAAAAGTGCGTATCACAAGATTTTTTATTCCAGACCAGGATATTAAATTCCTAATTATTAAATTATCTAATATTGTATGAATATTCTCGGTTTCTCTTTAGTTTTCCGTGTGATTTTACGACATCTTCAACATGAGTACAATATCTGTCCCCTCTTCACTCTTTTCGGCACATTAAGCTGTATTCTGACGAAGGTTCATGTTGCATGTCCAAGAGATGAAATCTTTAACATCTCACTAACTGGCTAGAAGTCGTACCACACCGTACAAAGGAAAATTGGATTATCACTATAGACTAATATTGTTTTTTACCAATCAGTTTATATTCTTCGATATATAACATCATATAATTCTAAATTATTGTTTGGGAAACATTATAAAAATTAATGATGTGACGCAAAGTAGCCCGCACAGTACGTAATATCATAAATTCGTTGTAAATAAGCAGCTAAACATATAATCACCTATAAGGATTCCACTCCGTATAAGATATTGTGAATGTTACTACTTGCGTACAAAATCATGCTTGAATAACGGGTTTCCACATCAGAGAATACAAGTGAACCTATATTGGATTTGTAATGTAGAACAATGCATTAATTATAATCGTTCGTACTGAAATATAATCCGATTTTCACAATATATTTTTTAAACTGTTCAAGATGTAATTTCTGAATTTGTTAACCCATTTTATAACCTTTACGATTATTAAATTAACTTTGCAAAAATAGTTTTCTATCCGTTAGCAGTGAGTTAAAACGTCAATTAATATTTACAATAATCTCCCTAACATTTCAACATTGACGAATCGGAAGTAACACAATAACTTCCAGTTGACTCAGTTTCCGCTAGGGAGCAGCAGTCGAGTTATCGGGTTAAGCTCAGTCAGCCTGTAATTGAAAACTCTGGACGACTTTAATCCCCATCCCACATCTGATGTTTTACCGGAATTACTATTTACCTATCAGTTAAGTACTCAACAGGTAATAGGTTTTTTTATTAAAAGAAGAGTTATTACTGTACTATTAGAATACTATTTAAAATATGAAATTGTAGTTATATTACAGCGGAAAGTAATAAATATTTTAAAACCTAAACGTCCTAAAAATTATTTAAATACATTCACGATAGAAACCAATCTAGTATTTTTTTATTTAGACAATTTATGAAAAAATGTATTTCTTTTCAAACTAAACAGCTTACTTAATAATATTTATGAAGGACGGTATATTACAAACTTACTCTCCATGCACCAGGGAATCTTTATACAAAATTATAAAACTTCCTAGTTTTGATTAAGTGAATTCTTTTTTCTCATTGAAGAATTTGTAATAAGTTTGAAGTGAGAGGTACAAGAGTTTGGTCCTTTTCAGTAATTAAGATAAACTTTTGAATAGATATTTTAAACTAAACGAAAAACGAGTATCAAAATTTATTTCTTTATCTTCTATAGAGACATTGTATCAACCATTCTCATCAGAGTCTACCTACGACTTGTTTTTTCGTACCACAAGTCACTAAAATTGCCAAACCTCTTTTGTTTAATCTTATGAAACGTGAACCTTGTTATGTGGTTAAACGTATCAGATAATGTAAATAATAATAATAATAATAATGAATAAAATTATATAATAGTAAATATACTCTTAAATTAAATATTATTAATAATGTTGATTTAACCTATCACCATTAAAGAGGTAATTTTTCTTCTGAACTATCTTCACAAAATAAGAAACATCAAACATTCTATTTATAAAAAGGCCTCTGATTGAAAAAAATTCGAAGATTGAATATTTCAGAGATGAAATGAAAAGTCTAGTTTCATAGCGAGGGACAGAACATTGTACTTCTGAGACGCAAGTGAGACATTGAATTCTCAGTCTCAAGACGCACTCTTGTAAGCGGATACTCAACTACACTGGAAAAGTTACTTTATTCCTGGTCGTGAAACAAAAATATTTTTTTTGCATTGTTTTTTAAATAGAGCCTACGCACTTGGCAGAAGTAAATGGCATACTTCATTCTTGTTACCACCAGACACTATAACTTATATTAAAATTGTATCATAATAAGATAAACCTATTGGGTATAAGATGCAATCTTTTAGGACAAGAAATTCGCTGCTACAAAACAGTTTTGTTTCTTTGGGGCTTAAATTATGTGAAAACCTATCAACGTTTGTAAACAGTCGGTAAAGAAGCGAAATTATTATTCTGAATGACCGAAGGTGAACTCCCTAGATTTGAATATCTGTAACTTATTGTAGAATAGACATATTAGAAATAATAATGAAAGTATACTAATACATGAAATGAAAGGGTATATAATCATGTTTTGTAGTATTAGTACACATTGAATGCGTTCAAATTTTAACTCTGCAGATATATCTAAGGTTCTTTGACAATGATAGTAGTCACGTCTCGATACTATATACACCAGTCTTGACGTAACACAATAACAAATTCTAGTGAGTTTATGCTTGGGCCTCTTGAGGCTATACGATTGGGCCAGCTCTATCCATCTGTTAGCAGGGTATATAATGCTGAGCGCACACGTTGCTTCTAGTGTAAGGTGGTCTGGCGCGGCACACCGTCTTGTCAAAATAGTGATATTAGTGATATGTAGTCTTTCATCCGTCTCGGTGTTATCCAACTTTGTAACTGTGGAAGTACAATTCCAGCATTCAAGTCATTGCGGCAGTTATATATCTGTACGATTGTATATTGCTATGCTCTTGGCTGCACAAGTCATCAACTTTACTGACAACGTACGAAAATAAAACTTAACGAACATTGTACTAAACGGCACCAAAGAATTCTTGCTTTTCCATTTCATTAACTACCATATTTAGGAAATATAATAACTAGAAAATACTTTTCTTGACACCTGTATAAAGAAAAGATTTTTCTTGAACAAAATTTTGATATACTGTAAATGTACGTATACGTGAGTAAGGTTGTGTATTCTCTCGGCAGTTCACATACACTATCCTTTTTTGGCAAACGATGGCTCAATATGACCATATTAAACATATACTTTTCTAGTGTTTAATATTATTCCCACAGCAACTTAAATTAATGAATTGTTTTGTGACAAACAAAAGCATTAAAGACGGATTGTGAACCTTTGTATGTAAAGACTATTATAGGTAAGAATATACACGCTACAATATCCCACACACATATAATAGACTTTAAACGCAGGCTTAGGTTTTTAAGGTTAAACGTTTAAAACTCAATTCAAACAAATATTAAGTGATCCTGCAATATCACAGTGGAATGAAACTTTCTCTCAAGACTTCTCTTTCGATCAAGGAAAATCTTTGTGATTAGATAAATTCATCGTATAATATACGTTACAGTTAGTTTGGCTGTGAATTTGAGTACGTGTATAAGAAATATAGCTTGACATTTTATTGAGTACTTATATTTCGAACTGTATGGGAAATATTTTGCGCCAGTTAATGATTTCGAAAGCCTAAGAGACACTTAGGAAAGGAGATATTTCCTCCTACATGAGAGTACTAAGCGCTATCTAGAAGACTTCTAACCAATTTCTGAGGCGTCAGTCGCACGTTTTTAATTGTCTTAATAAAGGCTAGGAACCACCTCAATAATATCTTTACCAAATCATGTTCCTGTTCAAAAATCTCCATTTACCGCCAGATCCCGAATTTCCTTTAATTCTTTCTTAACACGAATTCACTTTAATTACAGGAAAATATTCTTTGGCGATGAATTTCGGCCTAGTCAGTTCTAAAATTTCGAAACTCAAACTCGTCAATAGTTGAGGAAATATGATCAGGATCGTTTAAGGGCGAATTTGTGGGAAATGGATTCCTTACATGGCGTCATGAACCTGGCATTTCCTTCATCCATTTGAGGGCCGGCCAAGGTAATAGAAGATGCTCTCATTGAACTTTAGAGCATTTAATTTAGATGTCATTTTCAATTTTAAGACCAGTGATTTAATTAAGTTCAAATAATAATAAGGCCACAAAAATATGAGGCATTTGGATACAAAACCTATTCATATTATGGATAGGTATGTGAATAAAATGCTGACATTAAAAACTGTAGATATGAGGTTCACTAGCACGGACAACATACATACTTCACATACTACCTTTATAAATTATGATTTTTAATTCATAATTAACTACTACCTTTGAAGTTTAGGCTACAATTCCACTGACATAAAAGTAGTTTAATATTCATCCTTAAACACGTATCCAATAAAATAAACGCAAACATGGAACTGAGTGCATTAAATATTAGATTTACCTACAAGTTGTAAATTAGCTATAGAGAAGATTGTCAGTCACTAAATAGACAGCAATTTACTAATAACCCTCTCAGCGCATGGAATGAGTTTACGTCGTACATATCATCCATTATTAATCGGATACAAACTGCCATATTTCATAATATTTGTAACAGTTGAAAACACAAGAGAAGTTAAAAATCAAATAATGTACCTATATAATGTAACACAAAATCTATGTAAAATATTAACATAAGCTACAGTCTCAGTCAGCCGTTACGATGCATGATATTTTGCGGCAAGAGATAAGATGAAATCAGAATTCCCGAGCGGCGGCGGTATTCAAGGAACGTTGAACAATACATCATACCGTTGTCATACTCGCTGCTCTCTGTCCTGATATTCCTGCACCTCCATTATGAGTCATATAGAATTTTTAATTACATCAAAGAAAGTTAATGCGTAAATAATCCTAAATACCTCAAACACCTCATTTATAAAAATATATCATGTTTTATGTAATGTTTAACAGTGCAAAAACCACAATCTAATAATTGGCTGGACATTAGCGTAAAGTAGCACTCGTAGCACTGGACAAATTCCATATATGCTTGTCTGTCTGTTGTATGTATATCAATCCGTCTATCTGTCTTTCTGTCCGACCGAAACCTCTAAAATGAACTGAACTACAGAAGAGGTTTTCAAGAAGTTTGTATATATAAAATATATATATATATATATATATATATATAAAATTGAAAACCTCTTCTGTAGTTCAGTTCATTTTAGAGGTTCATATATATATATATATATATATATATATATATATATATATATATATATATATATATATATATATATATATATATGAATGAGGAATACTGAGTTTGGAGATCAAGCATGTCACTCTATGGGACTATAGGACGCGTTAGCGAATATTTCTATAAAAGGCCTATGGATAACCATGATAGAAACGAGAAAATATATGAATAATGAACATTGTAAACAAATTGTGTACAATCGTATGACACGTTTTTCATATAATAAAAGACAATGTAATAAACTGTGACAATGTTAAAAATAGGAAAGAATGTTTGAAATCAGCGCATTCTAAATTTGTAGTCACTAGCTTACATGAACTTTTATTTGCACTTTGCTGTAAAAAATAGTTTACTGAAAAAAGTGAATAAACCCTGTGGTATGATATCTCGAGAAAGATTTCACCTCTACACTGTCTGTCAGGAAGATATCAAAATTTATTTTGTGTACTATTTAATGTATGGACGCAGAAAATCTAAAGATTAAAATGAGCTATATAGATTTGAACAATTTCATACAATCTTAGCTAAACCAGTTACGTGACACGGCTTGTGCCTTACTCCTACTTTCAAATATAGAGATTTTTCCACTTTCGACATTACTAAAAACTCTTTCATTGTATTTACTTCTAAAAGTACCTCGTGGTGTTGAGGGTTTCCTTCTGTTGAGATCCTAGAAAGATGGTAGCTGGCACTATATCTTAATCATATTACCTTGGATGAAGGAGAGTAGTATTGCTAATTCTTACAATATAATGAATATATTTACAGCACCTAAAAGCTTAATATTAAAAGAACAGTTATTATTCGAAAATATGGTTAGCTCTTAGCGTAAAATTCACGAAAATAGGTCATGTTGTAACGACCCTTATTCGTCACCGTCCTTAATCCTCGCCCTTTCTAATAGAAACCGTGTTTGCCAGGGTTCGGGTTCCCTTATTGCCCTTGAACTTTTTATTTTCCGCCTTCCGCTATTACCGACGTGCCATTGTTCCTATCCTATCTCATCTTAGCATCTCCTCCCACGGTCCTACATCTAGCACCTCTCGTTTTCTTTCCGCCAATACATCCTTATTTCTGCTTCACCTAATACATCTCCCTTACTCCGCTAGAGAAATTCGAGCGCCTATATCCCCACGCCCGCTAGAGCAATCCAAGCGCCTCTTTCTCTTGTTCCCGCTAGAGAAATCCGAGCGGAACCTTAGTTCTTTTTGATAGACTCTTTCCTAACGTTTTTGTTTCCAAATTTCCATTGTCCATACCCCTCCTCATACCTTACTTGGAGCCTGGGCTGTGGTGATACCGAGCGTTTGTAATGAGTCCACTTAGGTTGACTCTGCTCTCAATGTGAGCCTTTGGTTTCACCATTCGAACTGCCTTCTCCCGACCCCTGGAATACTTTACCCCATTTCACGACTGAGACTTTCTGGGTCGGTTTTGATATGTTCGTTAAAACGTAATTTACTAGTATCATCTAAAATCTGGCTGTATAATTAACCTTAGCTTTACCAGCCATTGCCTCAAAATACTTGGGGTGAGAAATGCTGGCAGGTGTACTAATCAACGTTTAATAATATTTGTGAGAAATTAATGTAAGCTCTCGGATTCTATGTTCGATAAAAAAATTTTCATTTAAAAAATTTTAAATGATAACTGAAAGGAACTTTAAAAATGTTTATGGTTTTTTATGCCTATAATAACTAAGAATTCTGTAAATATTAGTGGCTTTTATGGTAATAATTATTCGTACTAGTTCAAAAAGTAGTAAAATAGTCACAAATCACAAATATATCTATAACGATTTACAGGTAGTAGAATAATAGAACTTCTCCTTTAATAGACTTATTTAAGTTTCGAGGACATCGGAGTTTTTTCACGTATATCTACGTGAGAAATAGTTTATGAAATTATCAGGATAACTGCCTTTACATAACTACCACTAATAATACTAACGTTTGCTGTCATCATGCCAAGGACTCTAATCATGGAGATCAAGGACGTGTGTCCTCTACGGCATCCTGGCATAACGATAGGCGTTCCTTGGAGGATTCTAGAAGTATTATACGAACAGATAGACAAACAGAATAAAATATTGTCAACTCCCTGAATAGTAGCCTTTGTAGCCGATCAGCCAAACCCATAAGATAACATACACTATAATAAAACTCAATCCTATATACCATACGCAGAAAAGACGTTTAATGCATCATTTTAAGCCTGTAGCTTAATTCTTTCTGGAGACATCCCCCTGACTGAAAGTATTCACTACAAATAATCAAAAATTCATGATGACTATCATCGTTCGTAATTCAAGTAATTCATCATTCTTGCAAATGTTTTAGTTCAATTTATTCTGGAGATATCCTGTGCAAGATAAAGAAGTAGACAGTAGAGAAATATCGCTTAATAATTTCGTCAAGATTGTATGTTATTTCAAATGAGAAGGAATCCAAATGAAATTGTTTACCACAAGTTCGTCTGGGTTAGTTTGTATTGAGGAGGTAACTGTGGAGCTTGCCAACAATTTAACTCATTGGCATTCTTCCACATAGAACCGTTACATTCCCACTCTGTAAAAGTCCTGTTTTTCTGTATTCAATGTTCTTTTTGTGATAAAAGCTGTTCTTCTTATAGTATTAAAAAGCATTATGTAACTCTTTTATAATTTTCATAGGTATTTTTCTATATAAATATATATACATATATATACAACCTATATAACGTGGTATGTTAAAAATATAACAAAAAGTCCCCAAAAGTCCAAAAATGTTTTAAAAAACCGGTTAAAAAACTGGCATTAGTATGGTCCTGTACACTTCTTACAGCTCCGTTATTTATAAAACGGTGTAATCAATAAAAGGTGTTATGGATGTATTATCATATTTAAAATAATCTCTGTTATAAACTACTTTTTGTCTTCTTTTTTAATATATTGAGTGAATCCCAATTATATTTTGAAATATTTTCACTTTAACGCCAATCCTATCTCTCTTCTAGAAGTCGCATTATAGTAACATACTTAGACTTTAAACAAAAATAATTTACACAAGTTTAATATTTTTTTATCAATTAATTACAGAAGAGTTTCCAAGCTGGCCTCACACTGTTTACTCATATTCAAGAACAATTTACTTTACTAATGTTTCTGTGTTTAGTGGCAATGTGATAATTTGAATTACGGTAACTATTTAATACGATTCTTCTCATTTCGTAGTAGAGAAACTGCTCTAGCTGATGAAAAAACATATTAAATTAATTATTTTGTTTGGTATAACATCAATTGGCCAATATTAAACTATTTTTAAATACTTTGCGACACAGTAGATGCCTGAAATTATATTATATTAAGAGTCAAAGGTAACTTGCATGTAACTGAAACATAAGAATGTTCTGAATATGAAAGATACTTACATCATAAAATTATGTATTTAATTTAATAACAATTTACTAACGAAACTTCGTTATTACTAATTATTTCCAATAAGGACGTATAAATCATACCTAGAGCTATAACAAGAAATTGCCTTCATTTCAAATAACATTTAATGAATTAAATATAGCCCTAACTATACCTAACACTTAATTTATTATTATTATAAAAAGTACTATTATGTATAACCGAATTTAAGTACTTACCTAAGCTAATACAACCAAAAGAAATTTTCGTTCACAGGCGCTTTTCTAGTGTATAATAATTACAACTACTGTATGTTAGCTAAGTTGGATTAGATTTTAGTATAATTTCAAGGAGCTAACCACTTAATAACCTATTAAGAGTATGTATTGGTGACCTTCTTAATTTTAACTGCATGAAATCAAATTAATATCTAAGATATGTTTTCCTGTTTTGTTGGTGCAGTTGCTTGATTCCTTTAAATATAAATATTTTCATTATTAACACACATCCATACGTGGTTTATTGTTGTCGACAACCTAACTTCGCATTTATTTGTAGGATGGAAAAGTGAGTGTTACCGGGGGTAGAGGACAGTTTTATATGTATATTTGCGATGTTGAGACCTGTTAGGCATTTTTTTTTTAAATTATAATTGTATTAAATAAATATGTGTTTTTATTATTTATTACGTTATTTGATTGTGTTTTGTGTTGAGTTTTTGAAGTATAAATTAAGACAAAGCCAAACAGTCAATTCTCGATTTCTTATGTGTCAACGCCAGATGGTTACACAAGGAAGTAGAAACTGGAATATTACATTTTAGTATATATATTTCTTTTATTTACTATTTTTGTTTTAATTTTTCATTATTTTTGTGTGCGTTTATTTTCATTGAAACTATTTGAAGAAAGTACGTAGTATTTTAATTGCCTATACACAGTGTAAGGATACTTTAATATTGAAAATAAAAACACAAAAATTCATCATTCCCGTTACACAACTACAGAGAGAAATGTTGACCCTTTTTTGGAGAAAATAAGTATCCTAATGTCTGTTTGTGTTAGGCCTACCACACACGGGTCGACCGGTTTGCGACTATAGTTTCAAATCGGTTGCAGACGCAACTGTTTTGTAGACCTTGGACGTGTGGCTGGAGTGGGGATCAACACACGGGCTGACTAAACTGCAACCAGTTTGAAATCAGTTGCCGACTGGTCGCATTGCGACCGTATTTTCTTTGTCACTAAACAGTTGCGTTGCATAGTTTCACGTGTTTGTGAGTTGCAAGATGGGTGATCAAGAGTTGAATTTAAAACTTGTAGCAGAGGTCGAAAAGTACGAAGTGTTGTATAATTACAAATTACCAGGATATTCTAGAAAAGGATATAAACTGACAAGGCTTGGCACGAGATTGGGAGTAGCAGATGAACATGACATGGTAATTGATAGCAGATATGTGCAGGGTGTCCCGTTGTGAAGTAGTGCCAGCCAAAACGATATGGTTTTTCAGTCAAATAAGCAAAAATGTTTAGTGTTGATATCTCAAGACCTATCGTATTATCATCGATAATTTGACAGTTTTAAACCGTTTAAAATTGATTTTTTTTTTAAGGCCACCATACTTTATCTGTACTATAGTATATGTGAGAAACTAAAAATTCATGCGGTTGATAATACAGTCTTGAGAAAATAAAACATTTTTTACCGTTTCATAATGGCGGTAATGTAAAATATTTATACCATTTAAAATATCATGGATTTTGGCCCTTTATTTATGGGACATTCTGTATTATAATTTTAAATGAAAAGAAATTAATAATAAGTCAGTTACAAAATATAGTTATAATTTAATGTACAAAGTTTTATTGAAGTATGTTTTGACAGTTTACTTAAGTCCTCATTAGGCTTGCAAAACCGACATATTGCAATCAATGATGTTTCACTTGGAAGAATGATTTATTCTATAGCTTTTTCCCACTGCCAGGACAGAGATACTTGAGGAGAAATGAAGTAACTTGCCAAATATTGTCTCACAGTAACTGCCGAAGAGCGTTCAGTGATTGGATGCTGTCTTGGGCATGGTCCTTCAGCTATTTCCACTGTAGCCGGCGTATAGTCGATACCTTCTCTTTTACGTACGTAATTGTGTAGGATACAAGCGCTTTTACGATGTCGATTACTGTTTCTGCATTGCGACATCTTATGGGACCATTTAACACTGCAAACTTTTCAGTAGCCATACCAAACATGCATTCAATAGATTTTCTTCCTCGGCTTAATCTGTAGTTAAATATTCTTTTTACATCATTGAGTGATTTTCCATTGTATGGTCTCATTACATGCGTGATAGTGGAAACGCTTCATCTGCCAAGAAGTAGTAAGGGAATGGTACTTTGTATGTCGTCGTATCGCAATGGGGTGGGTGGCGGAGTTTGAAAAGCACCATGGTTGAGCCAGTATCGCATGGCACTGACCTTGTAAACACCTCCATCGCTATTTCGTCCAGAATATCTTGGTTCTATCATAGTGAAAGCACCATCAGCATCACAGCATCCGAGTAAGATTATTGAATTGAAACTTTTATAGTTAAAATTTTCTGAACCAGTATTTGGATATTTCTCAATGCGGATATGCTTTCCGTCTAACGCCCCCAAGGCAATTTGGTAAGTTCCACAATGTCTCAAAATCGTTCGGCAATTACTTTCCATTGGTCACCTATTGGTACCGGCATGTAAGTTGCTTGCAATGCATTCCAAATGATTTTCGTGGTTTCTTTAATAATGACTCCAACTGTACTCTCGCCTCTTGCAAAATATAAAGAGAGAGCGACAAATGAACATCCTGTAGCCAAAATACCTGTACCAAACGCTTGAATGTAACAAGCATAATTACTGACGGGTTTTCATAAATTATATATAAATACTTAGTGTACTTATCACACGTACAATATTGTGCATTTCTACTTTATACTACAACTTACATCGGCCAACCGATTCAAGTTTTTGCTTATCCCTTTTTTTCTTTTCAGCTGCGGAATGCAAAGACAAGTGGCGTAATCTCCGGACAGTATTATGCGAAAAATTAAACCTTCACCTTCGGGATCTGGCGATAAGAAGAAGGCCTACTACCTGGCAGAGGCCATGCAGTTTTGTTTGCCGTTTGTAAGAACATCAGCTCCTCCTTCTACAGGAAATTTACCAGAGGTTCCTAACTGTAGCGACGTAAATACCGACGAAACTTTATTGGAATCACAAATATTGGATGATATTCCAGATGATCCTTCAATTGAATCACCGCAATCGCCGTCAATAGTACAGGATAATACTTCCCGGTCATCCCCAATCATACCAATACAACCTCATACCAGCTTACAGCCATCGTCCATTCCGAATGAAGGTAAAAAAACGCCTATCGCAGAAGAAAAAAGCCGCTGTCGAAGCAGATCAATGTTTTTGCTGCATATTTTAAGGCAAAAAAAACAGCACGACTTGAAAATAGTACTACCGCAAACGATAGTAACAAGAAAGAAGCTTTGAAAATGTTCCTTCTTAGCTTGATACCAGAGTTGGAAGAACTCAGTGATTCACAAATCAAACAATTTAAACGCAAAGTTTTTACTCTTATTGATGAAATATCAGGCACATCAGATGTCACACCAGCGTCGCCACATTCCAGCATTTCACTAATCTCTCACCAGTCAGGCAGCAATATTAGTGCGCCGCCAACATCCGCTGGTAATTACTACACGCAATTTACACAGGACATTGACGCCAACCAGTTCTATGTGCAAAATCTGGAATAATTACTTGATATCTAATTTTGTATTTTGACAATAAATACATACCTTTGAGTTATGAGTATTCTTTCTTCAGCAGTCACACATTCCCTCATATTTGTGTCAACCTTATGTATAAATGGAGCAACCAGACGTCACCAATTCCACATATGACTCTTTGGACATTCTGTAGAAAGCTATAAACTTTCTGTCTGTCTCTTTTAATTGTTCAGCTGCTACGAATAGTCTGCACCTTACATTTTTCTCTATGTATGGGTGACACCAATATTTTCTGCGCATTCTTCGTTGTCTACGACGTTAGAAAACATGCAATTATGTCTTTCCTCATCTCACTAGTACTTGACATGATCGATAAAGTTACACTCCGAACAAATAACTATTCAATTATTGATAATTTATCAAGTAAAAAATGTGAATGTAAACATTACTATACCACTATACGCATGTTCGCACAGAGATCGCCAACTGATCCACACCCAGTCGCGTCGTGTGTGGAGTCAGGTTTTATTTTGGTTGCAAACTCGTTGCGTTTGAAACTAGTTCTAAACTCTGGTTGCAAAACGGGTCGACCCGTGTGTGGTAGGCCTTAGTCACAACAATGTTGCCTGACTGTTAGGCGAGAGGGGTATAACACTTGTATTGTACGGTTGCATCCATCCATTTGTAGGTCGACAGCTTGTATCTGGACTTATACAAACACCTGGACATTTCCTTTTTCCTCCTTTGTCAAGTAATTCAACGATTTCATCTTCCGTAAGGATGAATTGTAACACGACGTTTTCATTGTATAACACCACAATTAAGTTATACCGAGCAAAATCTCCATAATAGAACAGTTAAGTACAAAACATCACCTCGTGAAACCAAACACAGACTAGATAGCACTGTTGCTTCAGGTATCAGGTAATGTTGTTGCATACAATGATGAGAACTGTCTGCATTGTAAGATAAACCTTCCATTCAAATTAAACGGTGTGTTCTAATACAGTAACAAATTCTGATATTATTTTATAATTTTATTTACTATTTTAACAGGTTTGCTGTACACCAATTTTGAAATTATAAGAAACACCTATAACAATCTGAGAAAATTAGGAACTAAAAAGTAAAAATTAATGTATAACCAGAGAATATTGATTTTATTAGACATAAGAGACAGTTTTTAAACTACGCGCCATTACCGTGAATATTAGAATAATTTTATAATTTATGTAGAAATGGTTGTACACACAATCCTTACAAATTTTATTACATTTATTAACGTTCCAGAACATAAGAAACAGTCGCGTGGTTTACTACTTACATTATAACAATGATTAGAATAAATATCAATAATCCATTACAAAACACATATTGACATATAAGTTTTTCCAATAAATGTAAAATAAAGTTACAGTTATACTTATTTTATAACAAATGCAATTTTAACAGTTGAAACATATATAGTGGTATTAAACATTGTATATCACTATGCAGACAAGATTTTTGTATTTACAACCTGTTGGCAGTGTAATTAAAGTCCCCCCTTACCCTAGCACAGATCAGAGCCTGAATCAACAAGTTTTTTAAAGTAACTTGAATAATATATTAGATTGACTATTTTATTAAAATCAAAGTTAATTTTTTCCATTGATTGCGGAATATTTATTTTAAATTTAGGGTTTTTAAATATCGGAGATAAAAACCCTGTGATAATAATTCTATTAATTCTGGAAATGTATTACTATTTAACAACACTATTACGTTTACTACCTACGTAGTTTTTTTCGTACTAAATACATCTTATGTATGAAATAAACTTACCAGACTATTAGCTGATTAATCGTTTGTAAAGTGGTTGGCTAGTCGCCCACTAGTCGTCCAATCCCATCACGGTTTCGAGGATCTCCGCCGACGCTTCGTTTACAACTGATTCGCTCGACCGTTACAACAGCCTCCTGCAAGTGTGTCGGAATCAGTTCTGTTTACTTCACATTGTATTTGGATTTTTGCGTCTGTACTAGTCAGAGTGGTGTTTTTGCATGGATAAATATGTACGTACATACTAAACCCGATATAAAGATATCTTAACTATTCTTCATTATCCCTACCAAGACATATATTAGGAAACACACAACAGCAGGCTTTTTCGGAATGGTTATAATAAAAGCTTCACCTTAAAATAGCTTCACCTCTCGACAGTAAGTCCACTAATGGAGCTCATTATAGCGAGTGTAAGCTGCCAGACGCTGAGGATCCTACTTATTTTATTGCCTTAAAAAAGAGCAATGCAATGAAATGTTTGGTTTTACACTCCAGTGCTAAATTATTTATACCACTTGTGAAGGTAGTTTCAAACAGTATGAAAACATCCTTAGTAGTACATCTAGGAACATCAATTTTTCTTTCTCACATTCTCTTAGTTTCGTCCTTCTGAAATACTAAACTAAGCTAAAATAAATTTTCGGTATAAAACAGACTAAATAGGAATTTCGTATATAGTGACATTTATTAAGATGCATTGGTTAAATTATACATTTTATGTTTTATTTTGGTACAATGTATTTGTAAATGTTAGTATATTTTACTTGTAGATAATTTAATGTATTTTTCAAATATGTTTAAACGCTCAGCGTCTGAAACCTTTCAAAATATGAAAATACTTATAAGTACACGAATGGACTCCAAACTATTGAACAATTTACACTTATTGAATTAGAAATTTTTAACAAAATAATTGGGTAAAAATTATTTATGAATGCAAATATTAGCCTAATACATAAATGTTTTTTAGACTTAGAATTTTTTATCTTGTTGGGCTCGTGATAAATGCAATGGTACTTAGGTTTCAATCAGGAAGAAACTAATAATTTAGCTCTTACAGCTTTTTAGTCTGAACTCTAGACAGTTACTCTTCTTGCGACCCTCCAGCGGACCAAATAGCTGGTAATAACCGCATTAAAAATGATATTACTGTGTTTCACGATTTTTTCACGATTTAAGGAAACATATTCAGATAGCAAAACGATGGCTGGCAAGGCAAGCGCCCCTCAAGGCTCTGTTTTTACCAACCGGCTCTGTTATGTAACATCTATTTGAATAAATATTAAAAGCGCCCTCATAATAGATACGGATCGTTCCACTGACTAATTCATCAATAAATTCACAAAATTATCTGATTCTTTTCATATCCCAGCAGCTCTTGGCGAGTGTCAGTGTTATTACTGACTATACCTCCAACGCAAACATATCGGCGTGGGTCTTCATTGTCAGAAAGTCTGTAGCTAAAATATTATGTGCATTTTCTGTTAATTCAAATAGGAAACGAGTGAAGACTGTGGATGATGTTGGTACGTAAGACTGAGTAGGTAGTGTTAGGGGCGCATGTGGCGTGTATTGCAGCTCTCGGGGGAAGTCGACATTGTTGAGAAATAGTAGCCGACTGCTGTAAGCTTTATAACACGTAATGCTACTTGTTTCTCACGAATACTGAGTCAACTGCTTGTCTTATGTTAGCTTTCCATTGTTTTGTTTATTATTAAAGTCAGTTTTTTGTAATTTTATTTGGAGATATACTCTTAATATATTCTTTATTCTTTTAATGTTTTTTAGAATTTGATTTATTAACATCGTTCATATTACTGAATTTAAAGTGAACAATTTTTACGACCTTCGTTAAACTGTGAGTTTATTTTTATTGGAAATATAGCCTGTGTATACCTAAAATCCGACGTTATTACCTGAATCCTTATCGTTGTAAAGGTATATCGTTATTTTGAATAAATTTATTTAAAAATGAATGCGTCGTAAACTTTTCCGTTCTTGTGCGTTTATGAAATAAAATACAGCACTAATGCAACACTAATTAACGTTTGACTGTATCATTTATTCATATTACCGTCATTTTAATCATCTGAGAGTAAACTAATGCAGAAATCACTAAACTGAATGTAAAAAGATCTTCACTCCATTTATAATTATAATACACAGCAATAACATATATATATATTCCATCTTTCCATCTTTGGTAAGACACAAATTTATATTTAATAAGTAAATTTTTTATACCTTATATAAATATTTTGTTATTCATACTATTCTATTTTATAATAATCAATTACTAATTATTCTTATTTCATACTAATCAGTCATCAATAATTTGGGACATTCATAAATAAAACATTTTATGATATCACCAACCTATCAATAATCTAAATATATGACAAAAATACCAATATAACCCCTAAATATAATTTAGATTTATTATCTTATGAAAGTAATAATAGGCAGTAAGACGTGGAACAAAGAGAAAATACGATAACATTTATATTAAATCTAAGAACAATTATAAAAACACTTAAACTAAAAAAAATCTTTTATTAAAATGAGATATTAAAAATTATAGAATGTAAAATTTCAACTATATTCATCACAATTTCTCTAACTATGCTATACAATAAAATATATTTTCATCAAAATTTGTAACCTTAGATCATACTTAAATTCAATAACTAAATATTAAAACGTCGCAGCCACCACCATATTATGATACAATGTTAGTTTTACCATGAAATATTATATATTCTTTAAACATTTATTAATTTTTTCCATTTCTTTACAGTATGCGATTGTCATTCATTAATACAAAAGATTAGCAAATGTGCTAGCTTTATTTAATACATTTCACTTTAGATTTATTAAACAAAATTATATTGATTTCTAACTCATAATTATTGTAAGAAGAATCCTAAAAAATATAAAAACGTTTATACAAATAAATTTTATAACCAATAAGATAATCTTATCAGTGTAAAGAGTATGAAAGAGTTGATTTATTCAATATAATTAAGAATTTATATTTAAAAGAAGGACATTTTAATATAATTATATACAATATAATAATTGTTAATATATGAAAGAACCGGCAGAACGTAAAGACAGAGTTATCACACAGACAGCCCCCCTTTGACTCCAAATAAATTCTTTGGACAAAAATGAACCAACTTACTAAGTTTCAAGTCTCTAGAACGGACAGGCAGTTGGTCAACGGCACATAGTAAATATGAAACCTAGGTAGGTAAATAAAACATTATACTCCATTATTTTCTAACTGCATGTATTGCTTGGACAGGCAGATGGTCAACGGCACATAGTAAATATGAAACCTAGGTAGTTAAATAAAACATTATACTCCATTCTTTTCTTACTGCATGTATTGCTTGGACAGGCAGATGGTCAACGGCACATAGTAAATATGAAACCTAGGTAGTTAAATAAAACATTATACTCCATTCTTTTCTTACTGCATGTATTGCTTGGACAGGCAGATGGTCAACGGCACATAGTAAATATGAAACCTAGGTAGTTAAATAAAACATTATACTCCATTCTTTTCTTACTGCATGTATTGCTTGGACAGGCAGATGGTCAACGGCACATAGTAAATATGAAACCTAGGTAGTTAAATAAAACATTATACTCCATTCTTTTCTTACTGCATGTATTGCTTGGACAGGCAGATGGTCAACGGCACATAGTAAATATGAAACCTAGGTAGTTAAATAAAACATTATACTCCATTCTTTTCTTACTGCATGTATTGCTTGGACAGGCAGATGGTCAACGGCACATAGTAAATATGAAACCTAGGTAGTTAAATAAAACATTATACTCCATTCTTTTCTTACTGCATGTATTGCTTGGACAGGCAGATGGTCAACGGCACATAGTAAATATGAAACCTAGGTAGTTAAATAAAACATTATACTCCATTCTTTTCTTACTGCATGTATTGCTTGGACAGGCAGATGGTCAACGGCACATAGTAAATATGAAACCTAGGTAGTTAAATAAAACATTATACTCCATTCTTTTCTTACTGCATGTATTGCTTGGACAGGCAGATGGTCAACGGCACATAGTAAATATGAAACCTAGGTAGTTAAATAAAACATTATACTCCATTATTTTCTTACTGCATGTATTGATTTGGAGTTAAAATAAATTTATTGTGATGTAATAATATTATAAATTTCATATATAATAACCCGTAAAAGTATACCAAGGTTGAGTTTATTTGGTTAACATTAAAATGTTAAATCCAACATTTAAATTTTACTTTTGCAGGTATTTCGGTAAAATTTTCATAACGTAGAAGGCTAAATAATATTGACAGATTTCATAATATCACCGGTATAATAAGTTGTTCTATCCAACCCATTCAAGTTTCATAACCTTTTAAACAACAGATTTATTGAGCAACCTGTTATAAACATTTCATAACATCATTGGAGCCCATTTCTCTCAATAAACTGTCTTTACAGCGTTGTTTGAGCTTCGTATGAAAAGATCCATATTTTATAACAGTAACGCTGTATGTATTTGTTCAGTATCAAAACAATAATACTTATAAGGTTACAACTAAAATTATTGCAGTAAATATATTGAATTTAGAACAATTCTACAACTGATATTGTCCGAATATAATTATGACAAAGGGCGTGTAGGGCCGCAGCCCTATTGTGGGCCATTAGTGGTTAATCAATAACCTATTTCTCGGTAATGACTAACCACGAGCAGATTCTATTCTAGGTTTCATTTTGTAATTATTACAAACTATTTGGTGGAAGTATGCGATTAACATATGCAACTGCACGCATATCTAGCATATATATTTATGTATCTTAGCATTGCTGTAATTTTTATTATATTACTAGCATAATTAGCATTTGCATTATTACTAAAAGATTTAACTGTATTTTATAGTTTGAAATTAAAAACTAAAATGTTTAACATATACATATATCGGTGAAGGTAATCAACTGTGAATAGCAAACATTGTTTGTATCTTTGTAATTCAAGTTGTGTATTAAGTATTGTGGATCGTTGGTACGCCACAATACTTATCGTAAGAGGCTTCGCTGAGGTGGCTTAAAATTTTTCAAATCTATAGCGCATTTCATTCTCGATGTGTCCTGTAGACAGGTAGATAATCATACAAAAAAAAGAAGTTGGCATGAAAAATAACGCATCATGTAACTCATTTTTGTTTCATGTAACACACAAAAAAAATATATATATATGTATAAAATCTTACTTAACATATCTTGCCACATATTATCTTTATATTTTTGTTCATAAATTGTATTGCATATCAGTGTTTAAATAATAAAAACGAACACACCAAGTAATTTTGAAATGATGTTGTATGTGTTGGGAAATAGTCAGGTTACACGTGTTAATATGTCACAATGTTTTATAAGTGTACTGAGTTTGTTTACTAATTTGTGTATTCTGCTACTTGTCGTTGCCAACATTGTTACCCATCTAAAATTTTAAAGTCTATAACGAAAACGAAGTAAAGGTCAGTTCGTTTTTGTTACATCGTGCGGACTAAGAGGCAGACGGAAAAGTAATTTTCCAATCCCCACGAATGATAGGCTTCACTAAAGCTCAGCTAATAAAAATACTCATTAATATTTTGTAATTTTCATATATTATTTAAAGTAAATAAATACAGTTTCAATTTTATGGAAAAATTAAATTATAACTTTAACATAATTCTGAAAAAGGGGACAAAAACTTTTAATAATAACACTTCAAATATAACGTAAACAGCTTAGACTGACGTTATCAGATTAATGGTCCTTTCGCAAAATCACGAAATGACTGAAAAACGTAAAAACGTTGTAAAACCGATGTTGGCATCGAAAATAACCTTAAAACATGTGTTGGTAATTTTTTGGAAAATATAATCAAAATTTTTCTGTTTTTTCAATTTTTTTTCTATAGATACAGATACAATATTTTAAACAGTGTTCTTTAAATATTACCATCAACATGTATGAAATGTGGAACTATGAAAGGGGATAAGAAGAAAGATATTTGGCAGGACCTGTGGGAAAGAAAGTTTAATGATAATCACATAGCATTAGCAAAACACAATTCAATTCAATTTCAATTGTTTTTAAATATGTAGAGTTGATACACTTATTAATTTAATTTATGCTGTATTCTTGACCTGATATTCCTGGTTAAACATTCGTGCGACTTGAGCGTGAATCTCCTGTTGGCAACTTGTAATTAGTGAACTGATTACACAAACCCAACCACTCCTTATAACAGATTGTGTTAGTAAATTATAGCAGCGTTTTAGAGATTAAATAATTTTTACTTCAGACCTTTAACAGAATGAATTATGGACTACTTGCATAAGAGGGCGATTTGATAAATCTAGTAAATTTGTATCAAAGAGCAGAAATTTTCGGAACCTGTGCTATTGTTGGTAAGCCTGATATTTCGACCGTTATTATTAATTTGGTTTTTGGTAGCCAGCTGAAGTAGCCACTGCGTAGTTACTTCCTTAAGATAGAGAAAAAACAAATTTCGTGTGCCCATTAAACATTTTCATTTTAAGGGTTGGACAGATGAAATCCGAGTTGTATGAAGTAAATGTTGGTTCTACACCAACATTGAAGACCATTTACGTTTGGATCAATGAGTTTAAACGTGGTCAGAGAAGCATGGAAGATGAAGCACGCTCTGATCGGCTCGTTAATGTCACCACACAGGAAACCATCGATAAGGTGCATGATATGGTGACTGAAAATTGAAGATTGAACTTTCGTGAGATAGCTAATATTGTAAGCATCTCAAATAAACGAGCGCATTGTATGTTCTATATAAGAAAAACTGGCCATGAAGAAGCTCTGTGCCTGCTCACTTTTAACCAAAAATGGAAACGAAAGAACATGCCCAATCAGAATCTCACATTTTTCAGGCGTTATCCACAGGACTTTTTGCGCAGATTCATAATTTTGGAAGAAACTTGGATTCAATATTACACTCCAGAGACCAAACAACAGTCCAAACAATGGACGAAGAGTTGGGAGAGTGCACCAACAAGGTGAAGACTGTTTTGTCAGCTAAAAAAGTAATGGATCTGTCTTTAGGGATTCACATAGTATAATTTTGACAGATTTTGGGAAAGGGCAGATCCATAACTGTGCTCTATTACGCTGTTCTGCTGGATCGTTTGAAACAGAAACTTATTAAAAAAACGTCCACGATTGGAACAGAAAAATCTGCTTTTTCGCCTAGACAGTGCTACAGCTCAAACAGCAGCCATCGCAATGGCAAAAGTGCTCGAATTTAGATTCGAATTGGTTCCTTACCCACTCTACTCACCAGTTCTGTCTCTCATTGAGATCTTCTTATTCCCAAACTTGAAGATTTGGATTGGTGGGAAGAAAATGTTATTAAATGAGAAAGTGTCCGCCACTGTGACAAATTATTATGCAACGTTTAACAAAGCCTAATTTGCCAAAGGGTTAAAAATTCGAAACTCGGTGGATCAAGTGTGTAGAGTTGCCAGAAGACTATGTCAAGAAATAAAGTGAGTTAAAAAACTGTGGAATGTCATGTAACAAACAAACCAGATATACATACTCTAGCTATTTATTATTCATTATATATATACTCGTATTTATATATAAATCACAAATGTTTCAGGAAATTTTCAAACTGAAAATATATAATCCAAGCACATTTTACTTTTTTAAATCCGTGTATGTATGTTGATGTACACAGGCTACTTAGTCTACAAAAACTAATTTTGCACACTCAATAAGACATCTCTATATCTAAAAGGCCAAGACTTCACTCACTCATCAATAATTCTTAAAGTTTCCGAAAAACTTTAAAAATTTTGAAATTACACATGCATCTCTCATAACTTAAATTAAAGAAAAAAGGATTTTAAATCACCCTGAGAAGGTGAAACAAAGTAGCAAATACCTAAAAGAACCATATTATTGTACTTGACGTTCCCAAAGGTCTAGAAAGGTATAGATTCGATATACACGCACCATATGCTCTGATAGGCAAGGTCAATATTTGTCATGAAGACTATACAGCTATAATGTCTGAAATAAGGAGAAACCCTTAGGAAAATTTAATTTTGTTTTTCTGATTCCCACTGCCCTACAAGAATGCTATTCTACACACATGTTTATTACACTTTCAGGAGACTACCGGCACTGTAAATATACTGGAAGTAGACAACACCAAGAAGTATTCCAGTTTTTTCTAAGCATAATTTTCAGAACATTGCATGTATACAGTATACTTCAAATTAAAAGAATAACTATAAACTTGAACAATGCTTCTAGGAGTTAAAAAACTTATGCCGCTAATGATCCTTGTGAATGCTTAACTTCTAGTTTAGACAGTTTTAGCCGCAGGGAGAAATCGTTTAGCTGAAGAGTGACATTGTTTCGTTGAAGATCGCAAAGTAACAAGGGAAACTTTTTACTTTACACAAGCATGTGGCGGGATATTACGCTTATACGAACATTTTAAGTCTTGGTGGAGCATTTCTTTATCTGTTGTGACATTTGAACTAGCCTTTTACACAAATAGTTTGCAAGCTTAAATGAGCACAACTGATATATAACGTTGCTTTGATAAATACATACAAAGAAACTGCATACTTTTAACTAGTTTTAGTAAAGGAAATGTTGTTCGTTTAATAACTTGCAAGTATAATGCTACTTTAAAGATAATTCAATATAATAAAGCAGTAAACAAAAAAATAAATTCATGTAAGATACCTAGAGCATGAACTAGTTACATTACAGATAATATTAATGTATGCGCTTTATACATGTGATGTGTAACAATTATGGCTATTATAAACATAATGTCAGCGATACATAAATCTCCTTCTATTTTTCACCTTCTAATATTTTTAGTATTGAAATTTGATTTTTTATATTTATATACTCTGTTTATGTGTTATTCTAAATTTGCTAACCCGATATATTTATGTCATGCTAGTTTGGTTTGCCATATTAAATCTTTCTAATTATGTTTTTATTCGAAACAAAATGTTCTTTTATGTTACTACAAAGATTTGAAGAAATATTCACATCTCAACACAGTTTAGTAAAGATTTTTCAGCCAAACATTCTGTCTTTATCTGTTGGCTGAAGCTTATTAGAATTAAAAATAAATGTATAACGGTTGGTTTTAAGTTTTGCATACTGAAAATGTGTGACATACGGGAAATTGTACTGTTTGTTATTTTTAACTCGTTTGTTACTCACTCATTTCGAGCCCCACTCAAACAAAAGCGTGGATGACAGTCAAATGTCTTTCGTAGAGACAATTTTTAAATTTTCTATCAATAACACAAAAAGATAGGTTGTCTTCTCAGATACAAAGCAAATTGGTTCTCTGCTCGCGGGCTATAACTCTCGTGTCTCGTCGTCCTTGTTTCTTTTGTAGTGCGCTCTAAACCTCAGCGCTATTATTTCTGTGCTACTATTCTCCAGCACTATTCATTCATTGAGAGTGAGAGAAAGAGAGAGAACACATTTTAACCAAAGAAGGGGTTGTATCAGCTGAAGTAAAAATCTCACCATTCAACCTCATCTCAATGTTACTATGATGGAGAAAAAAATATTGCTTATGTTAATTCGCTAGTAACCATGGCTGGTAATGTTTTAACTACTTCTTAAAACTGTATTTCATTGTTTCCATTTCAAATCTAATCATTAACATAGTTTCAATTTTTACAACATTACACGGTTGAGCTAGAACGATAGATTCACGTGACTGGCTTTTACTCGCCAATCAAGTTTAACCTCGGAGCTGGCTGGATCTCAATTAACTTATTGAACGTTTACGCGTTTTCAGATTATCTGAAATCCAATTGTCACAATCACCGGACTACGGATGTTAAAAGATTTACTAGAACCTATAAAGTTCATTATGTGACTTTACAAACTACGTGAATTTATTACAAAGCCATTATTGTTTTATTTAATGTAATGTCTCTTCATAGTGGTTTATTTTATAATTATTATTGAACGTGCATGACAAACATTATGAGGTTTAATTTATTTACGTATACGTGAATTTCATATTTCATCCCTCATAGTATTGAAAACTGCTTCAAATGTATAAGAATATCTATACAGACAAAAAAAGACTGTGTCATCTTTGTGATTATTAGTCTTGTAGGCTTGACCTGTCTCAAAAGTAAAGTATATAATGAATAACAACCGTTTTGACGTGAACATATACTGAATTTTTGGGTGTTTCAGAGTGATAAAGTTTTGGTTAGTATGGATTATTTCATATATCGGAGGCTTTGTTGTTCACTATGGAACAGTAAGTTGATCTTCAGATACTGACTGCATATTCGAATTAATCTTGTTTTGCTTAAAATCTGCTGATTAGTCAAATCTTTGCTATGATAGTAAGTTGATCTTCATATACAAGTTGTTAATTCGAATTACTATTGTTTTAGCTTCACATATCAGCTACTTGGAGAAATTACAATTTTCATACCAGTTGCTTAGTCAAATCAATATTTTGATAGTGAGTTGGTATTCAATGGACGGATACACCAAAATACTCTATAAAGTTATAAACATGCCTTAAAATAAACTTATATATTATAATAGTGGCGGATCTTTTTAGTTCAATAAAATAGCGAGGAACAAATCTTATATTATGTACTTGTATCATAATTATGTGTACTTATAACTGTTATTCTGGTATGTTTACTATCTACAGAATACACTTTAACATACCAGAATAACAAGAGACATTATAGTAAGTAATTGTAACATTGGTCAATGTTTAGTAAAATTTAGAATGCACTGATAAAATACTGTTAACTGTCAAACGAAATGTACAAAGGTCCGAAAAAACCAAACCTTCAGGAAAACAGAATACTTTTATTTCCAAAAATGTAATATGTACTTTACTATCTGTTTCCGTACATGACTAAACAACACATACATTTTGAAGAGGGTACCCTCTGTTATAATTATAAAATAATAATACATTTTAAAAAGAATATTTTTATTTTTATTTTCAGTAAGTTAAAATAAACTTTGCTTGATTATGCACAATTTCGGAAAACGATAAAATATACTTCATTAAAAATACTAACGATACTAACAAATCTTTCTAATAATATATACAAATTTTTAAATATATGATTATAATTTGTGAATATTTACTCTCTAATTTAGTTTTCCAGTAAAGCCAAAAATACCTTTTTAAATATAATATCACAGGCTTATTACAAACAGAAGAATCAATAGAGTTGTCAATTTTTAGTTAACATATTTATGTATGCAGCATCGCTTCTTTTGTTTGTATTTTAAAACAAAATGCAAATTCTATGTTCTTTAATATAACCAAATTAAACTTGCCTTAATTATAGGGAGTTTTGAAACTGGTAGCTTATTAAAGCTTTAATGAATCTTTTGTGGTGGTCTCTCTGGTTAAGAAACTTCCGACTTTTGAGGATGAACTAACTAAAAATACTTCTTTGTTTTGGAAGTCTTTACAGAACAGGTCATACTGCAAATCAGATTAAACATATCAGGTTTATAGTTTCGTGTATGAACATAATTTTTGCATTATAACAAATATTTTATTCGTCCTAAAATTTAAAATGACTTTACAGATTAAAAGGCTAATTATAAGAATAAACATTTATAGAAAGCATATCGAAGCACACGCATCTTTAGATGTTATAGTGAAGGCAATAAATAAGTAACTAGACTGTCTATAATAGTAAACCTTACTCTACAAACTTTATGTACGTTAAGCTTTCAACAATCAAAAGAGTGTATCGACTAATAGTTTAAAAATTAATCTAGTGGGTTATATTATACAATATGGTCAGACAATTATAATTTATTTTAACTGTACAAACAGAATGAGGGAACATTACAAGACCGTATGTATTTTCAGGAAAATGCAGTAAAATTTACTATCGAACCAAGAATATATTCGCTACAAGCTCAATAACATTGTGTAACAGCTCAGATCCAATCAGTAACGTATTCAGGTATTGCAAGCAATCAAGCGTGTATCTATCTCTCGCGTCATATCTCAAACATGTACATCTTCATTTGATCACTGAAGTCATAAATTTATCAGTCAGACAACACGTAAATGGAGAGAAATAATAATTTGATTTGGATGAAAAATGTGTTTTAGTTCTTTATATATTTTTATAAATTACACCAGATTCCATCTTCATTATGGCTCTATTCGCCCTTCAGTTTAATGCATTCATTAATTAGTTTACTATCTTCAGGACATATTATTTTTTTAAAGAATTTAGTAAACTTACAACTAGTCAGTCAAAAATTTCTAATCATTAACTTATGATTCATTGAAAGTAAAACTAAGTTTTTAACTTAGAAATATAATCTATTCTGCACAACTAATCCTCCAGAATACTGCGATTCGAGAATCATGACGGTAGCAAATAATGTATTTGCACGCTTCCAATATTACTTTTCCTAATAACATTTGACATCTTGCAATTGTCAACATATTAAACGTAGTAAGTAACAACTCCATTATTTATACATGTGTGCCTTTGTTTATACCTAAGCGTCTTGATGTTTTTTTAAGTAGCGATATATTAGATAATTTTAAAAAATCTTATAGGTAAAAATGAATCGCAAAATGTGTTGCTAACGCTAATTACAAGAATGATTTCTACAAATTCTCTAACTCTTTTTATAACATATTTGTTAAAACACAAACAAGCAGGTTTATAAGATAGAGATCGGACAGATTAACTAGAATATTTTGGAATTAGAAAAAATGGTAATATTTATTATTCACAATCCAAATGTATCAGACACTAAACAGCTGTTTACACTTTCAGCTGAAGTTTGACAAAGTGTTTCATATATAAGTCTACAATAAAAGTTTATAAAATATTACGTGTACAGATCTGCTTGATTACTGCTTGATCAGAAATAAATATAACTATATAGTATGATAATAGTAATATTTAACTTTTACTCAAGATTTACCATCTAATGCATTGTGAACATTATTTAAACGCTGTTTTAAAACAAACCTTAGCTGCGAACAAAACTGTGAATATTTTCACATACATTACTTAAAATTGGTAATCTTCCTTAACAATTTATATTTATGAAATTTTAATAGTAGCTTAGTGAAAATCAGAGAAATATACACTAACACACTTCAACGATCCATTTTTCCAGATTACAGTCCTGAAACAACAATACTTCTCTCACACCAAACCATACAATCGATTATTTTTAAATGTTGCAGGGGCTCAAAAATGTTTTCCCCTTCGGTATTTAAAATTATCTGCGAAGCCTTAGGTAACAGCTAGTAATGGATTAAAACCTGCAGTATAAGGTTTCTTCTTAAATCAGCCACTGAGGCCAATTGAGGCGTAGAATGCTTTCAGGAACAAGTGATTCTCACTGTGTCTTGTACACAGTACCAATAACACTTTATACTGATAGTAATACAATATAGAAAGTAAGGATAAAACAATTATACCAAATCATTCTTATTTTTTAGTTGTTGAGGATCACACCCATTTCCAGTATCAGTATAGTGAATTCCATCAAGCAAAATTGGTCTATCTCAGTCGCAAAGTCAATTCCCGTGAGCTCTAACTGTATATATTTTTTAACATATAGTAACTGCATTATTCTAGATATACATGTCTAGATATATATGTTTTTCGATGTGGTCGAATAAAAATGTTCGTAAATTTTTGACGTGACAACGTCTTAAATTAGGTTGCGGCTCGGAGTCACTCATGAAAAAGTGTAACGCCCGGTAACGTTACGATGCCCGTCCAGTGGGTTCGCCGCACGGGATCCGCACGGGATAAAGCAGATAACTGTGGGTCCGCCGCACGGGATAAAGCAGATAACTATGTTTATTCGTGAAAATGTGGAGTGCTTAGATTTGTCATTTACAACAACTACAACAATAAAGGTAAATAATTGTACACTGATATTTCATTATCGTAAACTATGATTGATTGATTAATTGTTAGATTGACACAAAAGTTGAGAAACTGAGTTTATAGGTTATGTCATACTATTGACAAATGTTGATAGTGTTAAGTAAATTATTAGTTTAAATCACTCTGCAATCAATCGTAATTCAGTCGATTGAGAAGAAACAACTCGTATTGCTAGTCAAGCATTTAAAATAACAAATTATAACCTCTAACCTGTCATAACAGTGCGACCAAACAAACGAACTAAACCGACCAATCACCACGCGCGGAGTTAGAATTTAACTGTGTTTAGCAAGAATTTCAAATTCCAATTTTAGTAAATGTTTTATTCAACTTTACCATTTACAATAACAAATTTTAATTAATTTCAAATTATGTACAATGTTTTAGTAAACAAAATATATTTCTATAGTTAAAATTTGTGCAATTCTTATTTTCATTCAATTCCTTGTTCCTATTGTGCAATTTAATAATATTCATATCAATAAATATTCTACCGAGAAAAAGACGTTGTCACGTAAAATCTTCGCCCGTAAAACCGACTTTACAGGCAACCATAATTTTTTAATTTAAAACTGACCGCACCTAAATAACTAAATAAACATCAAATACACTTACATTGATGAACATGTTTCATGTTTCACAGTAGTTCTTGGATCTGTCTAGAGGACCTAATTAGCTTTGAAGTGTAAAGTAACATAGATTATAGTAATTAAATTATATATAATTTAATATGATTCTATGAGGTCAACATGCATACTTGTATCGAACACAAAGTTTCCACAACATTACAGTTGTAATACATGCTTTGGACAACAAATATGATAGTAAAATATTTACAAGGTGTCAGTCAGTTTGAATCTGCGTGATTGTGAATCATATCATCTGTGAGACGCATCAATACTACTTCACGTCACTCGGGTAGTGACTGACAGCCGCTACAGCTTTAACAACGACGGAATACCTCTCATCTGAAAACCGATCCTATTTTTGTACTCTAACGATATCAGAGCATTGCTTGGGTAAATTGTAGCAAAACAAGGACCTTTCCTGAAATCTGTATTTGGTACTTAATCCAATGACATTTATAACGAATAATTTTATCTGTGATACAGACGATTTATGTCTTAACACCAATTTTGATTGTTACATCAATATGTGCTTTTAAATTTGGCATTTTTATTTCATTTCTTTCTTATAATTAACTACTAATAAAAATCTGATACGTCACAAAAATGTTTAACAGTCACAGAAATAAAATTTGCTATTCACTAGTGACTAAGATTAGGTTACATTCCTTAATTATGGAAATTGTCTAATATTTGTATTTCACTTACTAATAGTTAAACAGTATGTTCGTTGTATATAATTTATTTTGATTAAAACCTAAATTTTACAATATCGATTTTTTAAATTTTTGGAATAATATACAAGATTTATTTCTGGACTTTTCCAGAAATAGTACCAGTTTCTTTAAACTATGCTATTAGACTCCTGCAAGAAACGTACGTTAACACATTACAAAACACAATTTCTTACAATTTTGATTAGGAAAAAAATAATAATTGTCACTGTATAAATTATAAAAACATAATTGATTCAATAAATTTACATCCAAATATGAAAAATTATCTTGCAAACTCTAACAGCCACTACTCAATTGAATCATGAGAGGGATCTGTCAGAATTTCAATGGGCTAAACTCAACGATTCTAAGTTTACGGTTGTACACACTACCTTCTAGTATGCGTCTCACCACTCAGGGTAAAAAACATAGTGGAGCGCGAGGCTAAGGTGTAGCGGAGAAGGTAGCTGAGAGGGTTTTGACCCCCGATGCTAGCGGTGCTTCACATGCACATAGTACGGCGGCGATCAACGCGGTGAATCAAGAGGCTTCAGTTGTTCACTTTTCAATATGTCTTCAGACAGTGATGACGATTTTGTGTTGTATGAGAATAGTGCACTGAAAATGATTGTTTTATGTAATAGAAGTTGTGCAGTGCACCCTGTAAATAGTCAGCGTAAGGAATTTGGAGAGTACCACCATCTGTTTCCCCAGTTGAAGAAATATCCAGATAGATTTTTCCAGTACACCAGAATGGATTACAGTACCTTTGAATATATATTGAACTTAATTTCTCCTCATATGGAGGTCAAATATACAAATTTTGTAAAGCAGAGCCGATTGAATGTGACGAGAAGCTACTTATTACACTCAGGTAAGTTTTATTATGCAAAATTTATTATGCATTTGCTAATCAGGGTGTTTTTTCCAAAATCTTAACGATACAACTCCACATTAAAGTAAACGTAATATTTAATATATGTATATATATATATATATATATATATATATATATTTAAATGAAATACGTTAAAGTAATAAAACATTGATTTACAGTATTAAAATTGAAAATCAATTAAAATACTTTTCACCTTTATGTGTATAATCGTATTCAGTGTAAGGGTACTGGTTAACACGCGTCTGGTAATTTAATACTAATCGTTAATATTAGGAATTTATTGAGAATAGAAATAATTGCATATTTTTATTAGACCATTCATGTTGGTAGGTACAGTAATTATAGTTAAATAAAATACAGATAAAAACGAATCAATTTTATTAACTGCAATTAATTGTCAATTAAGTTTTAAAAATACAAACAAATAATTAGTTTGGATTGCCACTCCACATATGAACACTAGACTCAGCACCAGGCATATTTCCAATGTTAAGTAAAGTGTACGAAGTTTCTCATCGATCGAGATTGGTGTACAAGGGCTAGTCACAGAACCATGACTAGACCAAAGGGGTAGAACGTGATGAAGAGTCGACATAACCACTACCGTATGCGTATTTCATGACTAAATTTTGAACATCATTACGAAACATTAATTTTATTCACTCCAGTAATCAACTTAAGATGGGGGCTTAGACTTTCGAAAAACTTGAAGTCTTCGTCATCCTTTTTTTGTTCCTTGTCCAGTTCTCGTTTTCTTTTTTTTTCTTGTAGCATTGAAAGTTTTTTTTCTTCAAGCTGCACTAACTGTTGTATGTGATCTTGCCTACCCGTTCTTTTTCGAAAGTCATTAGTATGAGTAAACGATTGGGTTTCATTGTTAACAGTAGTGGTTTGCTACTGATGGGGTATTGTCATTCATCAGTGTATCATCAGTTACATTGTGCTCGTCTTCCTCATTATGAGGCGAATCAGGATTATTATCACTCACCTCCGTAATTTCAGTTTGAACTGATTTTCTCTTTTCAGAGCGGTGTTTCACTCAATGTTATATTCCCACTGGAGGGTCTTGTCTGAAATTGTCCTCTCAAAAAATCCAAACTCATAAAGTAAGGCCAATTAGGTTTATAAACAGTATCTGCTCCCTGGCCTGATCTCTCTTTTTGGGTTTTTCGGAACTCACTTCTGTAGTAATCACGAAGTCCCTTCCACTTCTTTTGTGCTTCATTCACTGAAATAAAATAATGAATTAATAATTCAGTGTGTTTACTAAATTAAATAGAACTCTAATGTAAGGAGAGGGCCCTTAGGAACCCCGCTTTCTTGAAGGATGTAATCTATACTGTACCTCCCAAACCCCCCCGGTAGGCTTTGCCTCCTCTGGGAAAAATTTCTGCAGACACCCTTGGTGAATATAGCGAGGAATAGGGTTGTTACTTTCTGTTATTTAGTAAAAATTTAGATATAACCCCTTAACTGTTATAGTGTTTTTAATTTCAGATAATCTGGCTACCGGCGCATCTTTTAGAAGCCTATCATTCACATTTAGAATTGGAGCTTCAAACAGTAAGCAAAATAGTAAGCGAAAACTGTGAAACAACTATGGAATGTTTTGCAACCAATACACATGCCTGTACCTACGTCAGATACGTTTTCTTCGCACCAGCCAAGAGTTCTACAATATTTGGAATTTCCCAAATTGTATTGGATGCATAGATGTCAAACACGTTAGAATTATTTCCCCTCCACATTCTGGAACGATGTTCTACAACTACAAAAAGTTTTATTCAATAGCATTACAAGGTGTTTGTGACGCTCAGTACAGATTTTCTATGATCGATGTTGGAGGATTCGGTAAACAGAACGATGGAGCAACACTAGCAGCTTCAGATATGTACTTAAACATTAAAAATAATCAGCTAAATATTCCAGATGATAGTTATTTACCAGGGGACATACGTCAAAACATCTATGGTTTTTCTAGGCGATGAAGCTTATCCTCTGTCCCTTCGAATATTAACACCTTACCCAGCTGACAACCTAACGATGGAAAAAACTGCATACAACTTTCGGCACTCAAGGGCGAGAAAAACAATTGAGTGTACATTCGGAATATTGTATTCAAAGTGGAGAATACTCGCAAAGAGTATTGAAGCTAAACACGAGACTGCCGTTCACATAGTTAAAAGCTGTTTGTGTTCTTTCAAAATACAATAATTGGACAGAGAAGGATTTGAAAGACATTTGAGCGAGGTAATACCTGGTGAAAAGTCTCGAGGCGATACCGAACCTGTGCCAAGACGAAGGGGCCGACACCTAACTGCAGCCATGCTTTTACGTGATACATTCAAGGCATATTTCCAGGAAAACCCCATCAAATTTAAGAAAGGACAATGAGCAATAATTTTAATGTTTTGTTTGTGTTCTAATAAATGAATTTCTCGTACCTGTACAGTTGTTTTCTTGGGCTATTTCCTTCCACATACTATCGAGAATGAATCTATTATGATGGCTGGATTGTTGTTGGTCCCCAGACAGCACTGCGTTCACGCACTGACAAAATAAATGTTTCAGTATCCATAACAAGCTGCACTTATTGTCGATTTGACCAACGAGGCTCGACTGAACCCTCGGGCAAAGAAATCGGGTATCAATATCTGAGAGGAGAGGCTAGCGTGTCGAGACTTGAACCAGCGCCCCTCTCCGCTCCACTATGATTCAGCGCATCTAACTGCATGCATTCTTTTCTACCCTCTCAGCTCCCTTCTCCGCTACACTCTAGCCTCGCCGCTCCACTATGTTTTTACCCTCAGTGACAGTGGCGTTATGTTGCGTGTTGAGGGTTTGGAGGTCTGTAAACAAGGTTAAAAATTATTGGTCATATATTTTACAGCAGTCTCACTTTCTCTGACTTAGTCACTCCCGCTATTAAGCTAGTTTTGGGCAGCCTAAGGAGGCAGTGTAGGTTCAAGAATATGCTGCCAGAGATCGAAAAGCAACAACTCATTCAGTCACTGATCTTGCCAGTGTTTTATTATTGATATCTTTCAAATGTCAACGGTATCTCAATTTATTTTCTTTGTGATCGTTTTATTTGTCCGCAGGAAATGTAGAGATTGAAATGAGGTATATTTAGTGAAATTTTTCATATAACTTCGGCGAAATCTGTGGTAAAGCATACTCTTCCCTTGTTATTTCTTTCATATTACAAACCCTTTTATAAGGCTAGGGATAAAAGTGTACGCAGATAAAAATATTTAGAGTAATAAAGTTAATAATTCCCTTTCTAGATAGCACATAATTCATAACAATACGTGGACTATTATTCTATAAATAATATATTTGTTTCAACATTCGAATGCAGAACATAAATAAGACAATATTTTACGTTAAAACGTTGAAAATATAACATGTACTTCAATTCTTTACGAAACCAGCTTATTAAGCAAAATCTGTGGTATCTGTAATGTTCCTTTGTCATAGCCGTGAAAATGCTTTAAAAATTCGTACACAGGGCCCATAGTAAAAATTATTATTAAAAATGTATTGAAGTTCAACACCGATTAAATATTTTACTACTCCCTTTTAAAATTAACCTTTTGAGTTTACGTGGTAATCAGATCGTCTTATACATCATAAATTCTTTTTTTATGCTGTTCAGAACAAAGCTTACATAAATATAACGATAAAGCAGGTGAAAACTGGTTACAAAAAATAATTAAAAGTAAATAGCCTTTGTAGTATATCATTATTAATGTTTTTCTTTCGCATTTATCACTAAAACTTACAATTTCTACAAAACTATTGTGGCTTGCCCAATCAAAAGGAGGGATGTTAAATCTGTGAAGAGGCAAACAGAATCCACACGATTACGTCTGTAGCTCTAACTTGATTACTAAGGCTGTGCGCTTCGCCGGAACCAGAGATTAGCGGTGATTGTTCCGGCCTCCTCTAATCTTGCTGAACTTTATAGCATTTAATGACTATTCGGTGAGAAAATCCTTTAATTGAGTTTGAGTTATTTCTTTTTTATTGTACTAAACATGAAAAACTTATTGCATTTCCTCAACAAGAGGAGTTAGGCTATTAGTGTTTCATTTATTGTATACGGATAACCCATTGAGGACATGCCAATAATCGTTTTTAAAATTAGAAACCTGTTGCAAACTTTAAAAAAGTTTAAAATACATACTTGTTAATATAAACTTAAATACATGTACCCAAGATTACTAAATAAACTTTGAATCAAAAACGGCGAAATGTATAGATTCGAACATTCTCAACATTTCTTATCAATTTCGAATTAATAAAGAACACATATCGACTGCATTACTTTTTTATACTAGTAGTACGCCAAGCTACGTGTCTATTGCTTATGTCAATAGGATAAATGTGTTACAATGTTATATGTAAATTTCATATTACTCATTTAAAACTAGACTGAGTAATAATGTTCCAATCGACAGATTTATTACTTATATTTTTTTTAATAAGAAGCAAAAACTTTAATAAAAATCATTTAACTTAAAAGCGTAATGAATTGAGTGTTTCTCAAGTATAAAATGGTTTTTAGATTTCAAGCTAACTCAGCACACACAACAATCGCCCCTAACCATCGCGATGTTATGCGACAGCTGGCGGGTAACGCTATAACTGCCACATACATCACCCAGCAACGTCTACGCCAAGTTGTTCTCTCGTAATCTTTGATGTTGTGGCAGATATTTAATTAAAAACTTTTGGAAGTCTTCTTTGTTTGTAATAAATACATACTGTAGTTAGTTTCTGAGGTCTGGAGGTACTGTACTAAACTATTTTTAAATATAAATTTACATTTTATTTACATAAACTACTCTCAATAAATTTAAAAAGATGTACTCCACACCTCTTTTTGTGGAACATGTTTCACTCAATCCCAAGTCTAAAGTTAGCTCATTTTATTAGGCTACTTGGATCAATATTTTCAAGATAACGGTAAATATTATAAACTTTATCTAAAATAATAAATAAACTTGATGAAGTACTTGGTATACAATAATCAATAGCGTGGGTTCGGATTAGATATCTGATGAAATGTGTATAAACTAGGGGAGGGGCATTTTAAACTTAACCTGTTTATTTCATAAGTGAATCTTTAACGTTTATACCAGAACTGTTACGTTAGTAATGCCTGTACATTTCAAAACGCCTTACCTGCTACATATAGCATATATTATGTTCAGCTGTGTAACTATTGTAATATATTTAGCCGTGCCACTGTTTTGCGTACTGGTATGTTACTTACACGGGGGGATTCATGTTATTCTTTAACAAGACAGACATGGTTACATTAAATCATGATTTATATGTAGTCATCTAGCGTTGAAATAATATAATGCTTAATCTGGCATATTTTTTTCAGCGGGCCTCTCTTTAAATATTGGTATACTTTAGCCAATGAACGAAGCATGAAAACTATGTTCAGTTTAAAATATTATACCTCAGTATTTCCTTTTGTAGTAAAGTGAGCTTTAAACATAGTATTTTATAAGTTAAATGAAATGAAAAAGATCATATTGATACTGTTTAACCAAAAATTGGTAATAACTCTTACAATTCATAACTATTCTACTACATTTGTAGATTGTAAAGGAGCAGGAATACTCTATTATAACTTGTACCTGTCCATAGTATGAATGCTTTATAAGTACAGAAAATCTTCAGAGAGTTTTTATGATATTTTTTCTCTCTGCACACCGCTCACTTTTATCCTGTTTTATTTGGGGATAAATAGTCAAGTACTACATCCTATTTTCTCCTATTCAGAAGGAAATAGCCTATTCTCCGGAAGTGTCTTCTTTACCCACTATACTGGCAATAAAAACAAATGACGTACTATCTGTTTGGAATCTGAATTATTACGTTCCCGACACAGTTCGTGGTTAATGTAGTCCCGTATTCCAATGTTATCAATGTTTAAAATCTCTAACTAGTTATGCATATGAGGAAAATTTGTGATTCGATATTTTGATGGTAGCCAGATTGAATTCAAGCAACCCATTTACACACAAGTGGTGGTTAATTCATGTTTCATGAATAAATGTTTCACATTAAATCTTCCATTTGAATTATTTCTGTATGAAATAGCTAATATTTATTGTTTTTGGATACTAAATGTTTTTGTATATATTTTTTTGGTTAATTGTTACTAATGAACTCCTCATAGTATATACAACAATGTAATAGTTTCTGAAGCAATCCAGGAATAAAGAAAAAGAATGAAAACTTAACTTAACAACTAAATTCAAATTACATCAGAACTAAACTCCAAAGTCTCAAAAGTAAACAATGTTATCTTATCTTAACCAAAAATCGTTATGGGTTCACCTAACCTTAAGTGTAAGGGGATATTTTGTCACAACTAAAACTTTACACAGACATGAAAACTCCTATCAAATTTCAGAGCAATTAAGAGAAAAAGCATACGGTATGTGTTAGTAGAATAATTTATTATTGCTTCTCAATGTGGGCGGTATAAAACCATATTTTTCACGTATGAAGTAGATACTGCGATAAAACATTAAAATTAAGAGATATCTTATTCAACAAAGTAATTATTTGGCTAAGAATCTCTCCTTAACATTTCACATAACGGCCTATTTAACCTATACCAAAGAATAGAAGCGGGCAGCTTGCAAAGACCATCCATTCAAGAGGCAGCCACGGAGGATTTTGCTTGATTTAGTTATTTTCTATTATCACTGCACCCACTAGATTTGAGGAATTTTTTACACATTAGCATAACACAGTTGAATTATGAGTTGCTTTCGCTGATTCCACTCAATTGACTCCAATAAGTGAATAAGTGATGGATGATACTTGATGTTCTTAGAATCATTTTATTCCGTTTCAAAGCAAGAGTAAATTGAAAAAAGATATATTAATTTAATGAAATGTGACGTTTCATTACAGTAGATCCTCTTATATCTGCACTCGGAATATACGACCATCTACGTCTGCTTGTTTCCGCGACAACATCAGAGTTTCAAGAAATATATGATTTTGTCGATTAAGTATAGAATACAGTACGGTATATACTTTAATTTTTCGCTGAGATTATTTCACTAATATTGCATACACTGTTATAAAAAACTTTAAGACGATTGGATTACCAATATAATAGACCTTTAGCTTAGAGAAATGTTTTTCCCCATTGTTTTTTACATATTAGAACCAGAACTGTAGAAATTCTAATTATTCTTTTAATGATATTTGCGCTGCTTTCTCAGTTACAGGGATATTCCGTATGGATAAGGGTGGAGATAGGGGGCCACCTTCTGTCGAAATCCATGGGGAAAGATTTTGGGCAATAATCTCAGTGATTTCCTTGGAAGAAGGAGAAGCCAGCTATCTTCCAGTCTCACGGTCAAAACAGGCAGTGGCTTATCACGCTCTTTTACCTACGCCATCAACAGGCAATAACACTAGGGACACCCACCAACTCCAACAGTCATCTCCCATAGAAGACTAGTCTTTTAAAAGCTATCTTGCACTCCAATATCTCGACATTTGCGGTCGGTGATGTACTGCTCATGGATATTCATAAGATTATCCAAATTTAAGCAACTCATCGGTTTTTTGCTGTACTAGTGTAGGTTTAAATGGAAGGTATAAACCAGCGAGAATTGAATGCTCCTAAGGGTTCTCGATGGGGTATCCGACTTTTTACACGTTCGTGTCAGAGTCGGCTATGAAGGTTTCTACTACTGACATCTCCGGTCTCTGAGTGACATGATCGTGACAGTGCATTGGCAGAAAAATCTGCATAAGATTAAAATTTAAGTTGTATAAACAAATAAGATTTGTAATGGGTTATTTTGTAATAATTCAAATGATTCTTGGTGGGTAGAAATCATCTGATTATCAAAGACACGTATACTCGCCTTTTTAACAGACTATATTGGAGTTAGAATGTCCGTATACTGAATATTGCAACCCCTATTGTGCATCGATCCAACTTGTTTCAGATAATGGCTCTTCTAACACCACATAGGGACTATATCATGATTTTTCATATGACCCTATCATCCAAACCTTGTCATATTAATCATATCCGGAAACTTTATCTATATGTCCCCATTCTAGCGCCATAAACACTCTTGTCGGGAAACCGCTCAATCAAACATTAACTAAACCTTTAACCAGGGTTTTTATTTATTTTCTTTACATAGATAAAGAAAAATAATTTACAACACGCTATACACATTATATTTTACATTCTGTTTTTTATAGCATATATTACAAATAAAACAATGCGTTACTATCTAGGGTAAAGTACTCTCTCTTGAGATCATTTATATAACATATAGTACTTTACGAACATGTAGTATTCTATGATGTGATAACCACATGTAACAAGATGTGCATGTGCATAACATACATGTGCATTAGAGTAACAACTGAGAGGTATAGTACACTGCAGACTATCTAAGGCTAAATCTACGGATAATTGTACAGTTATTGGTGAGATGTGAAATCTCTAGAGAATTAATATAATCTCCTCAGCTGTGTCTGTGGTCTTAACTGAGTTCCCCAGCTGTGTTCTGCAGATTAGTCGAGTGATTGTTTCCTGCTTTAATTTCCTCTCAATCTAACGAAGTGAGAAGTGCTTATTGATCTATATAATTTGAATTAGTTACCCGTAACTTATTTGTTTAAAAATAACTGGAGTGAAATAAAGTGTATTTTAGGTATTGTCTTTATCGTTTAAAATTTCTATTAAATTTTAAAAAGCAAATAAATCTTGCTTTTACTTCCTCCCTTAAAGCAATTTCTTTAATCGGAACATCGCTGCTTAGTAAATTTTATATTGAACACTAGCAAAACTTTCTATTTAGGTACTTACATATCACGCGTACTATAGTTAGACCGCAAAAACATTAACTGAATTTTTAAATAGTATGTGGGCCAATTCCTGCAATATAAGTAGTACTATTCAAAACTAACTATTCAAAAATAACATTCATATTCATATCTGTTAAAATTTTACCAGCATTTCGGTATAAACGTTGATCAGGCGATGAATACACCTTATTTCGGTTAAAAAAACGTAAATTTAAAAATATACCTATCTTTATATTTGAAAATATTGAAGTTGACCTTATTTACAGAATCCTACATAGGTCCTAACAGAACTTATTTAGATGTTGGCTGCTCGGTAACTTCCTCCCAATAATATGCCTTTAGTAGGTCTCTGGGTGCTCATTAGAACAATTTATACAGTGAATACGATACGTAAGTTTCCCATTGTAATTTTGCTGTATTTAATTTAGATTTTACCACTTTTCAAGAAAGGCTCCACAAAAATAAGGTACAGTACACAAGAAGCTTATACCCAAAGGGTTGACTGATTTGAAGGTGTGTAATCTCAGTTAGCCTATGTTCAGATATTGTAAGAATTTCTCCTGTATACCAGGATAACATAGGAATTCTTTTAGGGAGCAATGGGCAATTATTTCATGACATTTACAATGGGGAATAAAGTACCAGTAGGTTTAATAACTTCCAAGAGTACATGAATGAATTTCATTTTCCTTCTACATATTTATCTTTCTTAATGACATAAATGTGTGCGCTTTTAGCATTTCAGTACAGTACAATGGTTTGCAAGAATGGAATACGAATTAACCTTTTACAGCTTTATTTCACAATAATGGTAGAGAGTTTTATGATCCTATTGCTGTCATGCAACCCATAAGATATAATTACATATTTTAAATTGACTTTTTGCAAAATCCAATCGGCTCAATTCAAATCCTACTCAATATCAGAAAATTAGGCATGTGGTATTAGACATTTTCTTAGGTATTCCTGTTTAAATTTTATTTCATTTAGGCTGATAAATAGTCATACTGAGTGATTTCTTTTTCAAGTGAATGGATTTCGTGATAAAGCAAACACGTTCTAAATTTGTTCTAAAATAGTTACTTTAACAGAAAAGTCATTGGTGTTTTACTACATGAAAAATTCCTTATATAACGGTGCTTATTTTTGGTAAAAAGTGTCGTTAGTAATTTTAGTAGGTTTTACCTCCAACAACTAAATTACGAATAACTTATAAAAACAATAACGTTTAAGAATGTTATTTTGTATTAAATTTTGAAATAAAATAGGCGGCATGGCAGCAGTTTATATTAAAGGTTTTACGAGGGTTACTGTGAAGTGTATCCTTTTTTAACGCCACGCTTTTATGCCTTAATGAACGGAAATTAAAAATTTTATTGTGAAGGAAGAATTAAAGTATAAAAAATATCAACCGTATTTTATAATGTAAATGATAAAAGAAACAATTAATTTCCTGTACTAAATTCAAGTTCGTAATTTTATGTAACAGATGGAATAAGCACATGTGAAGGAAACAGGACTTTCCAAACATTTGCAAATTTCCAATGACACTATAAATTAATAACAATGCATTTCAAGATCTGCAAGCCGACACCTTCCTCAGATTAACACGTACGCTTCATCTCCAGCTTACACCATTTACTATTGTAAATGACCGGAGTAGAATCTAAAATATGAGACAAACGATGGTTAAACTGCAATTTAATTTGTAGCTATAATACTTGGGTTATAATTTATAACAGCTCTCTGCCCAGGATCGAACTATCAAACTAGGTTCTCAAACATTTTATTTTGGTCGTTTTAATATGTTGATTCTTAACAATCCTAGAAAGCCTTTCAATACTAAATAAACTGTGTTGTTATGTGTATATTAGTAGTTTAGTTTAACACTGAAATACTATGTATTTCATTTAAAATCATTGCAAGTGTCCATCAATTGAAATACAACACCAAATACCAACATATTCCATTCTACTTCATACTATATCTTCGTCGACAAACTAATAGCATCAAATAACGAAAGTATATCTGGACACAACTGATTAACCTTTCATTATACGATGTGGATAATAAGGAAGTGAAATGGACCGCAACATTATCCGGTATTGCGCATGTTGACACTAGCACAGAAATGTAATATTGTGTTACAAATATGCCTAATTTAGTTTGAATAATGGTTATTTACAAATTTTCAAATTAATTTTAAAATGTTTAATCTAGAGAAGGCCACATCGGAAATAAAAATTTCAATAAATATAAGTGAAGGGATTTAGAAAACTTCATTTTAACTATTTTTAATTCAACACTCTGGAAGATTTTACATCCCGGATTAATTTATTTAACTATAATAGCTAGTTAACAGGTATTTTTTAATTATTCCAAATTATGACATTACAATAACACTATATATTTAAAGCGACAATTACTGTTGCGTACTTACAATAAACTACAATTAGCTTTATTGAATCACGTGCTATTTACTTGATTTTTACTGCAATATGTATATTAATATATATTTAAACTGATTTAAAATTAATGAATAATGTAAAATAATCCTGTGACTAGTTATAATACGATACTGAAAATATTCGTTATATACAGTTTACAAGTTTGTTTTTGAATGCGACAATACTGAATATAATAATCAAACAATAATATTAGTTATTACTATGTTATTAATATTAGGTATCACTATACCCGTTGAAAGCTCATAGACATTTAACAAAATTTGAAATTTCCATTACGATTCCGATGTTGGAAAACTTAATCAGTTATTGGATCAATAGATTAATCTGCTAATAACTAAGTCAAGTGAATGGATTACAATAATTAAAAGAGAATAGTAGTTAGAAGGCTATGGGTCATATATCACTGTGATGGGCGGCTCTTCCCGCATACAGAATTGGTATTTCATTGGCCGAGGGGAAGCAGATTTACAGTGATTCACTGTTATTGTTTAAACTGTTATTTTGACCTAAGAAATAATTAACAGTTTGTGATTGTTATTTCAGCTGCATGATTTCCGCCAGTTTATGTATATTTTATTACTATTTTACATGTTAAAGCATGTTTATTATAATAAACGTAAAAATCTTTACGTTCTTGTATCTTTACTTTCTACATCCTATTAGTGCTGTTTAACACGCATTCTTTTGTGCAAATATCTAATGGTGTCTGTCTGTGTGAGTAGGTGTGTGTTCGTTTGTGTAATCCTCAATCACGTAAAAACTACTGGACGGAAAATTTTATATGGGGATTCTTAGATCCCCTTGATAACGCATTTTCTAAGAATAGGGTCTCTATTTTTTTTATAGAAAATTCCTCCGGGCTACTCGAAAACCTCCATTGCGGTATCTGAAGTTGCAATGCAGCAAACAAATATTAATAGTTTAAATAGACTCCTTTAAGTTGAAACAACTGTTCTGTGTAAAAATAGTTTTCTGACAGCACGACCATGTATTTAATTAATGTAACCACTATTTTCAATTTGCTTCCATTCACAGTATTGAAAGCATAGCGCAAGCTTAGCTAACAACACTACTGTTGAGTACAGAGTAAGAAATTATCCATATCAAAAATTAATAGTTTTAGTAAATATAAATATTTAACTGTAGGGAAATTAAATATTCAGTCATTAGTAATTAACGCAATACATATAAAACTTTTACCATAAATTTTAAGACTATCATGTAATTTATATTAGTTAAGTTTTGGCACAAGTAGGTTTCTAAGACCTGTGCATGTATTTATACATATATATTCTAATCAAGGAAACGAGGTAAAATCAACTAAGGCACAAATCTATGACCGGAATAAACTGCAACGGTCATAAAATACACTGTTTGACATATTGCCTTAATCGTGAAAACAAGGCAAACAAAACAGTGGTGTCGGAAATACAATTTATTGGTACCAAAAGTACTCATACAAGTGAAAAGCCTACGGAAATTGCGTACGAAGCCATAGGTAAATGCCACTAGGCTATATTTATTGTAACTATATTTATTTTGAATATATCAAATACTATGTCCATAATATGTTAAAGGTATTCTCAAACAACATAAGTTTTTGAGAACGTTAATAGAAAACTTGTCGGAAAAACTGTGCAGTTAATAATTTGGCAGCAGTTATTATGTCTATCAAGTGGCTGGTTTTACAATAATGCCTGCTCTTACAGCAAAACCTTTAGGAATGTCTCTTTGTAGGTTTTGATTTGCTAAGAGACATTCTTGAAGTTTTTCTAAACTATCGCTGCTCGCTGACTTAGTCGACTTCTTGACTTCGAGACTACAAAGTTCTCTGTTTGATTAAAAAGTTCTGTATGGATTTAATTCTCATGATTGTTGTAAAGTAGGATAGGATTAAAGTTAAAGGTATTGGTTTCATTAATAGGTTCATAATAGAAATATTATTCTACAAATTGTAAAGGTACATTACAAGTTATGGACACGAAAGCATGTTAGTAATTAGGATTTGGAATTAACATTAAATAATGCTTTCGTTTACAGGAGTTAAATTAAACATTAGTAAAACATTTCATAATCATAATTTAAAATGAAAACTGTGTATTATCAGAAACTAACCTCAGCACGTTAGTTATATGACAACATTACCACACATGTTAACATACTGTAGTACTTATCTTGTTACAAATTAAAAACGTTTCTAATCCCAAGGATAAAATTCGAAGTTTCACATACATATACTATCCATACAAAATAATACGCACATTGACTGATTTATCTTGTTGTATATTAAAATTAAATGTTCAAAATCTGCACTCTATTTAGATACTAATACTTAACATGGTCAAATACACATATTCATTACGAAGTACATTACTTTCTTTGTCTGTAACTGGAAACACAAAAAATACAATAGCATAGTTCACCCACATTATACAACTTTTGATATTATTAAAATATTTCGTTTGTGTTTAAATTTTAAATTGACCCATGTGTTAACAACTGAATTGATTTTTAAATTTTAACACTTTCGGTGTAGTCTTTACTATAATTTACCATAAGCTGTGCACTTTTTATCTTTATATGTATCATCGAGGTAAAGAGCGATGGCAACATGAAACTGAGTAGGCCAGTTCAATACGCCACTACAGGTGGCGCGGAGGTCACGACAGCTGCGGCGTTGCCCGGCAACCTCACCGTTCGTTATCAACCTGTTTGCTATCCACAACAACAAATTCTATTAACTGAGCATCAGGAAAACCATTTTTAATCAAAAATTTTCAGATACGTTTATTTTACGACTTGGATAGCAAAAACCAACTTTACCAACACATACTATTGATTGTAAGTTAGAAGGAAAGATTTGTGGTTGTCGACGTGTATGTTTAATATCCTTCACATTCAACTTTGAAAGGAGTATATACAGCATAATGTACAGTGTTGTATTGACTTCATTTTATTGTACCTATCTTTTTACTAAACTTAGATTTATTGTTTCTTCATACTTATGTAATATAATATTTAAGTGCTTATAAAATTCATATCATTCATAAACTTCATGAAGGTAAGGAACATAAAAGTTTGAAAAAAATTGAATTATATGCCATAATTAATATAATTATATTTCTCAATCATCCTCAATAAATGATTAAGTATACTACTTAACTGTTGAGATATTACTTACAGTATTAATAATCCTGCAGTTCTCTAAAGGTTTTCAGTAAAATTACATATACAAATACAAGTATAAATACCAACGGTTTTATTTAAACGACTTCTTCCTACTACACCAATATTTCACTATACATTGGGCCATCCGCAGTCCTAGACAATTATAAGCACTTTATTTAATACATTCGTGAACAAATTAATTTATAACTGTAGTTTTACTTAATTTGTATAAATTTAGGAAAACCATCATGTAATAAATATTATACAACTTTATTACAAGTATACTCTTGTTTTGAGTACATGGTTTAGATATACCAGCACATGTTCTATCTGATTGTAAGGTATTACAAATTTAAAATGTGTCTATTTCTCATTTTATCCACAGTTAAGAAATTTATTTTACTAAAAATTCATTGTCTTGTTTTCCTGTGCGAAACTGTGTAAAATTATAATCCACAAATATCCACTGAAATGTTATATTCCTACCAAACATGGGTGAACAATTTTAAAGTTTGTTGCACTTTCGGTACTTGTGTGGGAAGGTAGTGGGCAACCAATACTAAAAGTGTATTTTCATCCGGAAAACCACTAAAAATTATATTTTATACACGTCATCCAAATATTGAAATATTTTAGAGAATAATTGGATTAATCCTGTTAAAGTGGAAGTTTCGATGAACTTGAAGGAACCGATTTTCCCATGAAGTAAACTTTATTTTCTTAGTCATAACAGTGTAAAAAAATCTAATGTATATGCTAAGTAAAATAAAAAATACTAAAAATGTGTGTGAGTTCTAACTTTTGGAATTTTAAAGCTGATAAAGTGTAGTAAAAACGGATTTACTAAAGATTTCATAAAATTAAAAAAACGACCAAAGTATAGTGAGATATTAATAACTGTGAAGCCCAAAGTGACAATGTGACAACTTTGCAAAAACACTGTTATTGTTTTCCTAAATTTTATTTCACTAAAAGTGCTCTAACTGTTATTATTGTGAGATGGAGATGTGATTTTGTGGTTTCGGAAAGAGAGGTGGTCGGGAATCATGTGATATTCATGTCAGGAAATATACCGGATCCGGAAGCAAGTCCGTGTAACTCGGATACTGTCGGAAGGTTGTCGTTTGACATAGTCTATGTAGTCACGTCATGTACCTGTTACCAACGTTAACGCTTTGAATCTCACCCAACATTTTAAATAATGTTCTTTAGTTAGTATCAAACTAGTAATACCATGTATGTGCCCTTATTATAAAGCATTAGATACTGAAATTCGTTTCATATTATGCGATGTTTAATGGTGTGTAATTAGTTAAATTAACTTATTCTCTTCTAAATGTATCATTATAGAGCTTATTCAATAAGACTATAAGTAAAATAAAAGCAATAAAAAGATCATATTAAAAAATACAAGATTTTGTTAAACAAATCTTTTTTATTTTTAAACAAAATTCTCTAAAATTTTAATTTTGCTGCTTCGTACTAATACAGCATTCTGATTGATCTACTACCTTATTTTATGTTCTGTTGGCAACTCAAAAAACGTACCACTTACATTTTGAGTGTTTCTTTTTTGTAAAATATGGATTAAATGAGTCCAATTGATGCTTACTAATCATTAACCAGCAGCAAAGATCGTTTGTTTTTTGTACTAGATGTACTTAGGATATTCAAAATCGCTAGTACAGCACTGCTACATTTAAAATGTTGCGTTTTCATCAATAATCAGTGTGACAGGCAAAAATATCATAAATAATATGTTATTTAGCAAACAATTATTTTCAAATGGAATCAAATAGGAAAACGTGTAGGTAGATGCTCCACTTTGAGTAACATTACAATAACTGAAGGTGTCCTCGTCTGTCCAAGTTTCTGTCACAACTACATAATAAAAATGTGTTATTTCCCGAACTTTTGGTATCTAAAAAGTAGTAATTTAACAACTTAAAACTTTAATGTACTTGTTTTAATTTTTGTAAATAATGACAATATTTTTTTGAAAATCTTACATTATATTGGCTATTGTAGTTTATGCATAAAACAAAATATCAACAATAGTAATAAATATATAATAATAGCAAATTTTATTGTACAATTCTGTTAAAACACATGATGAATATTTGCTGTATTAGTTCCTTTGTAAGTAAATTCACAGACCACTGAATTGAGTGCCAGTAAAGGGTTCTTAGTTATACCTAGTAGTGTATTCATTACCTTCAATGAATTGTTTATAGCCAGAACGTGGTGATGGTTTGATTACTTAGACTTCAGTAGATAAACTATATAAGTTACGACTTTAGTTACCGTCAATATGGTGTCACAATAACATTTATTCACAGTATGGTAGATTAAAAAAATGTAAGATTAGAATCTTTATAAAACTTCAAATTAAAATTAAATTAATGAAAAATTCCTTTATTAAAGAGGCGTAGTATAGGCTATCAAGCCCTCTCTACTAATCAACACCACATCATATACAGCAGATTTACAATAATTGAATACAACAGCACGTAAGCAGTTGATTTCTTGTAAATGTTTTAAAACTATACTGGTTAGTTATTTATTTAACTTTTAGAATTTTAAACAGGCATTATTTTTTATTATCAAAGTACATCACACTATCAATAAATTATTTATTAATACATACGTGCAAAGTTTGGCATATATATATAAATATATAGAATGAGTAAAAATACAAAATGGTGTCTAGCAGCTGAACGATCGATACATATCTTGACCTATGTGTAAAGAATATTTTCTTATTTGGAATGATTAATATCAGAGATATACGGAAACAAGCAAACTACGACGCACCAAAAATATGCCTTGTTCGATTATACTAACAGTTATTTAGAGGGAATTTTCTACGTTTATTGTTGGTAATGGAATTTATTTCTAAATTTAAAAACCAAGAATGTACATTCTTCGCCAAATTGGGTATATAAGAGGTTCTTACAGTATAATTTCATGTGGTATAAATAAATGTTACTAGTAAATACAAATAAAATAAAGTCGGCACTCCTCAGAATTATAAAATTCAAAAAGAAAATTACAACTATTACAACCTTGTCACAGGGGTAAGTGTTATGAATCAGGATTAAGTTAATATTCTAATTTCCATAACGATTTATTGTAAAGATTTAGAGCTAAATATTTATGGATTATATTGAACGCTGACTGTAAAATACTGTAATCTCGACAAATTCTTACTGTTATTTATAGGATGTTCAATGAAGCAAATTTAAAAATTACTATAAAGTATATCCTTATTAGATCCTAGAATATTTATTTTTACCGAGTAATATTTGAAGATCGCTTTGCTAAGTCAAATGCAAGGATTACAATATTGAGAGCACACTGGTAGTTATGGGTCTAACGGTTGTATATCACTCTGATGGCCAGCTCTCGCTGCATACAGAACTGGCAATCCATTTGTTTGGTAGAAACAGATTTATACTGATTTACTGTTACAGTTTTAACTGTTACTTTGACTTACTTATTGGAAAATAAGTACCACGACGTGTTTGTTATCCAAGCTGTGCGATTTCGGATAGCCATTCAGGTTTTATTGTATTATTTATTCTTTAGTTCATTCCTAAATTTATTTATTTTTGTCCAACAATTTCTCTTTTAAATCCATATAAATAATTGAACATTAACGAAAAGTAAATTGAACGTGAGATTTTATGTAAATCTTATTAAATACTATTTTCATTTCAAAGTTATTGCCATTAAATTATAATGTTTGATCTGATTGTTTGAATACCTTCAAGTAATTTTCAATTCTATTAAAAGTGTATATCCTTTTCAATTCCGTAAGAGTTTTAATATTTTTATTATAATTTAAAACTTAATAGCAATACAATCAACAATAACAATTACTAAATTATCGGAATTATGATTGACCAATCCGATAAAACAATTTGAGATTTTTCTAAATTAGGTTATATGTTCTAGATTTAGAACTAATCTATAACTTTTATAAGTTGACATGAACGATTTAAATCTTGCCAACTCTATAATCAATTATGAAATGATATTTAAAATAGATGAATTTAATAATGACAAGATCGATTTTAAAATACTGGGAAAGATTTTATCAATAAGATATCACATTTCTATAATTCTTCAGAATATATTTTTCTTTGTATGATTCTAAAAAGAACTCAAAAATTGTTTCTTACGATTGTTTTTCATACAGTATAGATGTTATTAGATAATATTTTTAATGCCTAAACAAAAATGTTTGTTTTAAGTTTTAAATTACAAAATATTTATAAGTAAATTGAGCATTTAATTTCTTAAGAACCTGAAAATATAATAAATTTTAAAATAAATTATTGAATGAATTTAAGGAATAACTTAGAATTTATGATGCGGACTAAGAAATTATAAAAAAAATTCATCCTAATACTTCTGCTTTAAAACTAAACATGGCGTTACGGAGAGCGGCGTGAGTTTCAAGATATTAAAGAATTTAGGAATGATGCAGTTAGTGTATCAACTTACTCTGACTTTTTGAAATGTCCTGAATTCATCCGTGGGAGATTCTACTGCCTGATATTATGACAAACATTTTAAAGAGATTGAACTCTGTAAATGCCCAAATTACCTGCCGGTAAAAAATCTATCATTGTATTTGAAACTGTTTATTGAATTTTAGACATTATTTAGCATTGTATTCATATAAAAAAGGTATTATATCTGTTTATCGTTAATTTATACAGAAATTTGGTTGTTAGTTAAATTTGAATAAACATCAATAGCATAATTCATTTTAAGTAAAGATTGAACTACAAAGAGTATTTTATATGTGTTATATGTTATCAGATGAAATCGCTTACATTCTAGGCGTGCCTTTTGAGGTTTTGAAATATATTCGGTTATAATAGGGTACTAAAGCATGAGCTTCCAAAGATTCAATGTTAATCTTATGATAGTATATTAAGTTTTAAATAGCTGATTAATAAAACACACATTTGTTGTTTTGGCAGTTATGCTCAATCCAGTAATTTATTTTTGTGGATTATTCGTAATATCAAATGTTTAACTCAATATCGGCTTATTTTATTATGATAATTTACATTACTATTTATTATAAAGTATTGAATAAAAAGCAAATTTTTATGAGATCAGATAGAACGATTCAATCTAGTAGTTTTATTCGACTGACATTATTCTGTAAACTATTCAATTTTGTGAACTAAAATACATGTACGACCTTCAGCTAATGTACAACATGTGATTGGTTCAAAGGTGATTGGTTACAGTCGAAAACACTCGGTTATGTGGTATTCAAATTGACATACACACGACGTACGACAGTGACAGTCAACATAAGCTGAATAATAACACTTGGAGCTATGTAGATATCATTCTCATTCTACATTCATGTGACAGTTCCATTTCAGATGTTCTGTAAATGACACATTATTCAGATACAATGTTTCAGAACCATACATTTAGCAAGAGTGAGTTTGTATTAATAAACAGTGTTTGATGGTTCCCAATGATTTCAATTCTAAGCACATAGTATGAATAAAAAACAAATTATTATTAATTAATAACATTGATTTGATCTTAAATTTTAAATATAATATTGCGTTTTATCAATCACTAGAACACAGGAAAAATTACACCAATTTCTTTCGAAATTTCAATATAATGACCGTATTATTGTAAGCCCACATGAGGAAATTTTACTTTATTCTAGAGAGTTCATCGGATATTAATTATTATTCATCCTGCCTAATATTAGACCATTTTTTGCGAATGGAAAGTTCATTTAATTTAAATGAAATGACAGCGTTATGACACCTTTTGTACGTTGAAGGTTGAATTCTGGTGAATGGAATAACAAATGTAGAGTAGCTACTAATATATCAACTAATATCCTTGTCTCTGCTACTTATTTTTGAGAGTTTTACGTTACAATGATTTTTGTTATGAGAGCGATCCTTTTTGTCTTAGAATTTTTCTAAATTTTTTTATAAAAGCCAAAATGCTGTATGTCATTTTGACCAATAAGGAATTGGCTCCATCGACCACGGAGCTACACTGACGGTACTGGAGTAAGCTGATCTCCCTTTTACTAACCTCACACGTAGGTTTTAATAATTCGATAAACAAATTCCACAGTCTAGATTGTGACATTAAAGTGTTTCAATGAATGTTTTTAGAAATGTTAATTTGGTATAAAATTTTTGTTACAAATAATATTGAGGGTTTAAATAACGTTCCTCCTTGCAGAAATACCCCATTAAAAAACTATAAAATTTAAAGTAAAATTAAAAATTAAAACAAAATTAAATTAAAGTATCAAATTGAAAAATATAAATAAGTTTCTCAGAACCCTGCAAATGCTTGATTAATACTCGTAAAGAGGTACAATTTATTATTACCTGATAATACCCTTGGGTATAATAACTATCAGTCTTTGAATTAATTAAAAAGGACTTAAGTGTTCATTAGCTTTAATAGACACGTTTAAATATTCCTGTTAGGATGTGTAACACTACTAATTGGCGTAAATACTATATTATACATATTAAGTTACATATTATGTTAAACTGTTTACAAGTTTTAAAACCGTTATTCATAAATTTATTGTACAAGTACAACATGAGATATTAAAAGCAAATCATGTTTTATGTTTATGTATTACGGAACCTAAATAAATCAACGAGTTAATGTTAGTAACAGATTGTGTCATTAGTAGTTCCAGCACTTGATATTTATGTTTTACGTATCCAGTATTATTTAGTAACTTGCAAATTTGCGACCACTTCTTGTAACATTGTCCTTAACGATCTTACAAAAAAGTTCAATTTTTGTAACGTTATTCTTAATGTTATTCAACAACAGGTATAATACGAGTAACTTTTAAATCTAATATTCGTGGTATACTCAACTCGTACTGTACCCAGTAAATAGCAGCAAGTAACAATTTATTTAATGGGTTTTACTTTATCCGTAATTTTATTCTACAACAGGTTTTATAAAAACTAAATCTTATAATTAATATTACTGTGGTATGCAACATGTACAGTAACCACAAAAGACATTTAAGTTTCAAATGCTTATTAGTTGTACTTATCCTCTTGAATCTATCCTCTTCGTCAGGTGGGGGAGGTATTCCAATCCTTGAAATGTTGTGTCATACCTTTTATAACCGATAACGATGGCAAATGTCCGAAATCCTGTTATCCTTTCAATCCTTCCATCGTCAGTAACAAACTTTAAACAAATAATTGTATGTACTGTTTTGTACAAGATGTGGGTAAATCAGCAATAATTCACCCTCATGCTTGTGTTATAGTCAACCTCTACTCGTTGAAAATGATAAACATTTGCTTTCCCGTTATTACTAGTGATCTTGTAAAACAGGTGTTACTTTGAATAGAAATTAAATTTGTTCGTTGCAAATTTTGACTGTTATCATAATAAGTTTATAGAATAGATTATACAAGCAATAAGTATTACGTATGATTTTGTATTTTACGCAATCTGTACAATATCCTATAACAATAAATAAGTACAAAATTTTGAACACTCGTTGGAACGTTATCCGTACAAGCAGTAACTTATACTTTCATTTTCGTATTATACACAACCTGTACAGTATCCGATATAAATCAACAAGTTGCAAATGTAGACCACTTGTTGTAACGTTCGCCGTAATAATCTTCTACAACAGGTGGCACAAGCAGTAAATCTCACACTTGACCGAACGTTGCAGGCAGCAACTCTGGCATCTGATATTTGTGTGGTACGCAACACGTAATAAAATACAAATTTCAAATGTTGGTTACTTCTTTTACTGTTATTCACAACTTGCTAAAACGATAATACCTCGTACACCTGATGTTGTGTTGTATTCAACCATGTACAAAACATTGTTATACAATTTAACCACATTGCTGCACCGTTATTGTAATGAACTTGTACAACAGGGCTATTAGCAGAATATTTTATGATCGATATTTGTGGTAAAGTTTCCTTTACAAACTTGATCTTTGGAAGTGTTTATAACTTGTACTGGTATTCTTTGGAATCTTGAAGAATATGTTTACAGAAATGCTGTTTATACTTAAATATTTTCCGCTCAATACGTATAAACCAATAAGATAATTTTGTTTTGTAAAATATCTAACTATTCCATGATTATATATTTATAAATATTTTTAATATTTTTTTATATAACTACATAGCCTACCACTACAATTTGAGTGTATTCTTATTTTCGAAATGTGTCTCCAAAAAGACACGATTTTGATTTCGAGTAAGGAGTGTGATTGTTTGCATCACGAAGGGAGGTGGTCGGGAACCATGTGATATTCATGGCGGGAAACGTACCGGATCAGGAAGTCTGTGTAACTCGGTTGCTGTCGGAAGGTTGTCGTATGACGTAATGTATTCGTAAATAGTTACATCAGGTATGTTATGATTTTGTCTGTTGAAACCCATGATTCATATTCTCGACAGTGCTACATTTTAATAACGTCTTTTAAAACTATTTGTAAACTTTGTGTTTTTCCTTGCTGTTTATCACTCTACATTGTACTGGGAACACCCACTATCCTAATATACCCTATTAAATATCAATAAATCCGAAGGTATTACTCATGTCTTCGATTCACTCCTCACTCTCTCTATAAAGTTTTCTAAACCTTACCTCAGTGTGATACTGTTGATATTAATGTCATAATTAATGACATAATGATAATACTGTCCTGACTGAGATAATAATCTTATTTATCCACTTTCGATTTCTAAAGGTTGTATTTCAAACATCTTGGCATTGCATAAAATTCCAGTATTTTATAGTTGAATCCTAAAACTAAAAAAAACTTTGTGTAGAGCCCTCTCTAGTCCCTGTTCTTTGTCCTTTGAATGAATTTTTCTATTACTCTCTCATTCATATTTTCTATAAAGCAATATTTTAGCTCCTCCAAAGATTGCATGCATGGTCAGCCATCATGGAGTATTATTGGCTTATGATCCAATTGTTACGTACGTAAAATATTAGTATAAAAAATTATTGCAATTAAATGGTAAATCTTTAAAATCCTAAAACTATTTTTTTTTCTCTTAGGACAACAAGCTTATAAATTGGACTTAGTCCTGTAAGAACCTTTGCGCTGCTTCCGGAGTGATAGGATATTCAGGATGGGTAAGTTTAGGGAGTAGGGGCCGCCTCCTATCGAGATCCATGAGGAAGAATTAGGGCACTACATCTCAAAGTCATCCTGGAAGAAGGGTAAGCCAACTCTGAACCAGCCTCTCCAGTCAAAGTAGGCAGGGGGTGACACACCCTTGTTGAGGTTAACAAGAAGCTCTGAGGTAAGGGAACAAACCCCACCTACTCCAACATTAATCTTCCACAGTAGACTAGAACTATAGAATTTGCGGTTAGTGATGTGCCGCTACTGGACATCCATAAGGTTGCCCAGATTGAAGTAGCACATCGGTTTTTGCTGTGCCCAGTGGTGGGTTCAAAGTGTCTAAAGAGATTCAATTCTCTACCTGTAAATAACTCACAGTTTCCTTGCCAGCACGTAACCTAAAACTCATTGCCACTAGGGCATACTGAAAATGTATAAACCTTTTTTTTTATGCTATTACGTGAGCGTTAATGAAACAAATAGCAAGTAAGAGTTTTTATTTATGTAAAAACTTACAATGATCAAAGAAGTGCATAAAAGTCATTGTGTATATGTCTGATCTGAAGTGGACTGCTTATTTAAATTTATATAGTCTGATACGTAAATTTACCAATATAGACACAGGGATTACGGCAATCTGTGATTTTATAAAATATTTAGTATGCAGCGTTTTATCAGCAGTGTACTGCAAATAGTAATGATAGGAGTACTCGTATTTTGTAACTTTTACTACAGTTGGTATTAATGATAAAATCAAACAATAATAGCATTAAGAATACTATTTCCAAAGTATTATTAAATCCAATTAGACACAAAGTTTTTCATGTGAGCTCGTAAAGCACGCAAAATCGGCTCCTAATTATAAGCTATAAACTAAATCTTTGCCCAAGTAAATTCTCCAACGTGTATTTCACAATACAATCCGTAACGTGGAAAAAATGTTTATTACTACTTTATGAGTTGTAAATGTGAAATATGCCTCAGGTAATCTCGTTTAAATAATTTTCTCTAAATTCTGGCGGAATTTGCTCTTGAATCAAGAGACACAACTGAATGATCCTGGTGATTTACAGGCCAAGCCCACCTACATTTTTAAAGCAATATTCTTTACTTACATGGTTATATGTAAACTTCCTTACATCTTTAATCACAAACATTACTCTCTGACAGGTCGACGGTTTCCAGATATGATTGTTACTAGCCAATTTCATATCTTAGTCTTTTAATTTTTAAGTGTTATGTAATTTTGCTTTATCTTGTTTCGAAATACGTTAAGGAAGAAGTGAATTGGTAATGTTTTGCCTAGTTAAGAGTACCAAAAGAGTTTCTAAAACACACATAATTCGAGTTTGAAGGTATTTGTTTAATCGGCGAAGTAAAGCTAGAGCAGATGTTGTATTTTTTTTTACGTGTTGTGGACTATGTTTTAATATGCTGCTTTGAGTAGGCATTGGGTTTAAGAACCAAACGGCCAAAGTAAGTATGGCAAATTTCTTTTAATGTAACGATTTCTTGTTTATTTCATGAAAGTGATTTATAAAACTCAGAAAAAACGCAGAATCGTAGTTTGCATTTGGGAAAGTTCAGTGCTATGTTCCCTTCCTAGCCACGACTATACTAAAGCCAAAAACACATCTACCTCAGAGAGAGTTTATTCATTTCTCTTCCGCTTAACGGGACAATCCATCTGTGTATTCAATAAAAACGAATCAAATCAAACGTTTTTACTAAGCTTTTATGTTACATTTACGTTAATATTTTTAAAAATTTTATGTTATTTGAGAAGTGTTTAACAAAGACAAGAGAGATTTACGAGCCGTAAAGTCATGTAGTTTATCGCTGTTATAACAGTTGAGTATTCTCTCTCTCATGAGAGTTTACTGCCTGGACGTGGAGATAAGCAATATTGTTATAGCCTCTTACCACTAAGTTGTTTGTAATATTTGCATCTATATTGTTTTGAAACATACATTCCATCCCGGAATTACTCTGTTGCTTATTTAACACGATTACTTCATTTGATATCTTGACTGAAAACACAATTTATTTTATTTGTATTAATTTCAGAATGATTTAAAGAATATTTATTGTACAGTAAGAAACCTGTAGGTTTCTTTGTTATTTAGGTTTTTTTATTTACTGGTAATGCCATTTAACGCATGGGTATATCTTCCCATCTTAAGAGTGGTACAATTGGGGTTTATATAATTTTTATGATTTCTCTGATATCTAAGTTAGAACTTTTATCTGATTTATTAACTAATGTTTCTGTGCTACATGCTATCAATGCTATTGTCACCTGAGGTCGGATGAATCCGTGAGTAAACTACTATAACCAGGCAACTTACAATTGTGTATATTTCGATTAAAAATATTTCATAATTTTAGCAAACAAATGATTTTCACAGAAAGTTTTTCGTAGATGTTGCATTTAACAACCGTTATATGACCAACCGTTATGTATTTACTGAAAAATGAGTTTATCGGAATTCCATTATAAGAATGATGTTTTGTTTCGTTACCAGTTGTTGCTAGTTTAAACCTACTAGTCTAAGAATTATACATTTCTGCTGTACGTAATTGGCAGCAGCGCGCCGTGCCAGGCGGCAGTTGACGTGTTTACTTTTTCGTGGCCCCTACTTTAGAGGACCATTCGACATAATTCACGATGCACTAGTTACCTAAAAATTAATTCTTGAAATGATTTTACCTTCCCTGTGGTTGCTACGTTTCTACATATAAATATGTTTTATTTTGAGAACCTTCTTACATGACAAAGTTAGACCTGTGTGTGTGTGTGTGTGTGTGTGTGTGTGTGTGTGTGTGTGTGTGTGTGTGTGTGCGCGCGCGCTGCTATTTTCCAGCTTTACATACCATTATCATTAGGTTCAGATCGCCTTATCAGAGATTTTGACTATCAAAATAGGCTTGATCTCATAATCTTTGAATAATGCATAAATAGTAAACATCCAGTTGTCAAGTTAATAAATAATTGAACTTAAAATCCCCTATTTTCGGTCAGTGCTATTAATAGTGTTTGTTGATAAAATGTTTCAAATCACTTTAAACTGTCTATATTTCTCTCATTACGTAAGTCATGATTAAATTAAGTACAGTTGTCAGTTCTACTGTTTTAGAATAAAATGTACATTTAAAAATACTAAACGTTTCTAAGCGATATTAAATAATCATTCCAAGGCGATTAGTAACATTACCGAGTTGGAAGTAACACAATAACTTCCAGTTGACTCAGTTTCCGCTAGAAAGCACCAGTCAAAGTTATCGGGTTAAGCTCAGCCAGCCTGTAATTGAAAACTCTGGACGACTTTAATTCCCCATCCCATTCGTCTTCGGATTGCTTCATTTTTGTCCAACGTAAAATCCAGTTGAATTATGTTGTGGTTGACTAGTGAGATACCATAGGTATGTTAAACATTGACTAACACATTATAAAATAGATAAAATATTATATTATAAGTGTACTTCGTTTTAATAAATAACATTATTAATTAAACAAGGCTTCCGTCAATTTTTAATAACTATGAGTAAAATTTTATTTCTTTGTGCAAACTAATTTTTGCATAGTTTTAAAATGATTTAAATAACTCCAAGATCTATATCTATTTTACAGAAATCTTGTGTGCATATACAAACAATATATTATAGTTTTATGCAATTTAAATCTACAGGAGTAGGAATAATGGTATAAACGAGTTATTTCACCAATCAGAACGATTTGGAAAGATCGGGAAAATATAAATTATATGTTTTATTTATTATTGATCTCAAAGTTTTAAAGTCAGTAGTAAACCATAATATTTATGACTGTTAGTTTTATAGATACAACATTAAGCGGTTTCTTTTGCTCACATTAATTAAAAATCGAGAAAATGGAATATATATATATATATATATATATATATATATATATATATATATATATATATATATATATATGTATGTATATAATGGGAAGACGTATATCCCGTATAAAATATTAATTAGAAAGATAACATTGTTGAAACTGTATATTGTAACCAACTGTATTTCTTTTATTCAAATTATACACAAAAATTTAATAGTGTGGTACTTTTATCGACTTTCTATAATATAACAATATAATCAAATATAAAATGTTTTAAGCCATTTTTAATACATTGTAATAAACTCGTGATTCAGTTAAATACACTAAAAAAGATATTGTATGAAAAAGTACATTAGATAAACGGTTCGTACGATACTTTTGTACATATTAAAAATCGAAATTTGAATTCTGACTAAAATATCATATCTTTAAACTTATAAATGTATGTTGTCATGGTCCAGGCAACTATGCAAACGCTATTACGACACCAAAATAACTTTGATTAAAAGTAGATTACAATAGCAGGCATTATACGCTTTTTGGCAGAATAAAACTTTTAGAGTTACGTATGTATGTTTTTTTTATCGTGAAAACAAGAAAAACTACTATAGCGTGTGTGTAATATAATTCATCCAAAGCTGAAATGCTTCTTAACAACTTAAACATAAAATAAGAGCCAGTATAAATTTTGTTTGCCTTTGAACCCCTTAACAATTAACACTGAAATAATACTACCATAGACATGTCTACTTCCGATTTGTAAATTGTCATGTGACAATAAAGCACCATCATACTACATCACAAAGTGGAAACACACAATTCCACTACAATTATTACGTACTTAGTATTCCTGTATATATTTTTGTATATATTAGTCTGCCCTTATATATTTCAAGTGTTACTGAAATTGTTATAGTTATTAATTTAAACGTTATGAAACATTTCTGGGATATTTGTGTTTTTCATTAGTACTCATAAAAATGTTTCACTCCCTCTTTCTTTCTATGTTCGTGACCTCAAAACAGCTTTTTAAACTTAAACTTTAGTTATTCTGAGATTTATCGCCAGATTTCAATATCTTTTATTGGCAATCACTCAAATTCAGGATTGTTTATTGTACCATTATAAAGGATATTGTAACATACCTGTGATTAAGAAATATTTAGCAAGGCTGTGGGTAACTGCTAGTCTCTACATACATAACAGGGAAAGCCGTCGCTCACTCGTAACTAGTTCTCAGATTTTTTCCGAAATTTCATAAGTTGAAATCTGTCACACGTACATCTCATTACTAAAATAGAAAAACTAAAAACATCCATAATAATCTAACATCTATAGGGATTTAAATAGGGTTTTGACCCCTATAAAAACCCTTATAAATTTAGTTTTTCAACTTCTAAAAATCATAGAAAGATAAAATTTGACAAACACGTGCCTCATGAGTTTTACAGAATATTAAAAGCATTTTCATATAGATTAACTACCAATAGGAGTCAAAATAGATTTGCAACGCCTAAAACAACACAAGGCGTAAAATAAGGTTATAACCTATAGATGCCTATAGCTAAATTTAGGTTTTTTTTTTAATTCCCGGTATTCTACAAGAAAATAATTAAACAGACACCCTCCTCATACCTAAAGTAGTATCAAAATAGTAAAGTAGTAGTAAAGTATCAACCACCCATAGGGGTTGATAGAGGGTTGCAACCAAGAAAAGGCTTTATTTATTTTTTTAACTCCCGATGTCCTTGATTGAAAAAAATTGAAATACACAGGCCTTATGTTCCTAACAGCCAAACTACAATGTTTCAAAAAGTTCTATAAACACACTCTTTAAACACGCGTGTCTCATGACGTAAATAGAAAATCAAAACAATTTTCTTGAATATTAATCACTCATAGAAGCTGAAATAGAGTGCAACCACTACAAAAACTATATTTAAATTTTCCAAATTCTCGCTTAATATATAATGGCGAAATTTTAGAGAAATGTTTATTATGCTCACAACAGACTACCGGCACCGGAAATATCTTAGACTGGAATTAGAAAACAATGGCCGATTTAGACGCTTCTAAACGTTAGACCAAGATATGTACTTTCACGGGAATAACAGACCAGAATAGTCTTCTCAGTTCGAGGTTATATTTATATTTTTAACGTGACAATAAGGGACTCAACCATGGCGTGTGAAATTACTTGGTTTGAACCAGAAATTTTTTTTTAACGCTAAACTTTAATAACACAAGTAGAGTTTTCCCAAAATTGTGAATCTTTCAAAAAATCATTTTACACTACATCACTAAGATTGTTAGTATTCCTCTACCTTGGCCTAAGATAGTGTAAAGATTACTAAAAATTGTTATTGCTATTCATTTATACACTGCTTTTTAAACTTCCGGAGGATTATTATTATATTCCAGTGATCATGACCTATTTTCAATATTGTTTATTGTGAAAAATTACAAATATAAATTATAATTATAAATATAAAAATTATAGAGTACGATGTACCTCTTATTCAGTAGAAAGTCGAGTACAAAGCCGTGGGGGTAACTGCTAGTAAACGCTAAACAAAATTTAAGCCAAATATATTTTCTGAAAATGTATTTACTAACAATTATTTAATATCCTATTTTTAAATCTCATATGTTTGATATTGTTAGAAAATTATAACAATAAAGTTATTTTATTAAATTCATCATACGCCTTCATTTTGTAAAAAGAAAGCAATTTTCGTATCAATAGCCAATAAGCCGGTGGCGACAGGATGGAGGTGATAATCCACACAAGAAGGTCAACTGTGATAAATCCCTTCCCTTGTGCAAAGGAAGCCTTTCACGTTCATTGTTTTTGTTATTTTTCAACAGTGAGAATCTTGCTATTAAAGAAATATATACATATTTGTCACGATATTTTAATATCTCCCAATTTCGTATATCTTACCATTAATACAAATAAAACTATAAATGTATGTAGCTTATATAGAGTACCATATTGACTCCATTATAAAGCCGCCAACGAAAACACGCAGAGTAATTTTTTTAACTATGTGTCATTTTTTGGCAGTTGGTTCCACAGTAATAAAATCGTTTTGGGTACTTGATCTGTTTGGTTTCTCAAATATTGACTCTACCCACTTGTACTGCGTCAGAGCCAAACCTTGATACTACGCTCTTATTATATATATTAAATATATATATATATTAAATATATATATATATATATTGCAATTAAAGTTATATTATATCAAATACTCTCCCATTCCAATAATTTTAATTAATTTGTTATGAAATTAAAATAGCCTGCTAAGTAAACAATTACACCACTGAGTAAGGCTGTTCTATATACCTGTTGACATTTCATCTTAAAAATAGGATTTAATAATTCTGTTTTATATTTTACAAACATTAAATAAAAATCCTCAATCTTCAAGTTATTGCACCATAACATTGTGATTTATATTTTTTTTTCTCTTTTCTACAATGTTTTATAAGCTGTATAAAACTATTAAATGAATATGCGCACTAACCATTGTAAAAGAACACAAAATTATATCATTCATGTATTAAGCATGATTGATCATAATAAATAAGTATATAAACTATATAATAACTTATATACCTTGTAATATATATATGTATTTTATGTTATATATTTTATGTTTTATATATATATATGAGTGTGTGTGTGTGTGTGTGTGTGTGTGTGTGTGTGTGTGTGTGTGTGTGTGTGTGTGTGTTTACATTATTTACACAAGATAACAACGCGGGAGTTTTAGTGACCTGTACTATAATTTATTCAGTCTCATTACGCCAATTGTTAAAATACAAAAATATCATATTGTGGAATAGGTGTATTGTATCATAATTATGTCTTTTTCAAATCGTGAGAATTCTTTTCAATTTGTCTTTAATTCCTTTTATTAATTCTAATACATCTTTTCATAAAACCATCTTTAGGAACTGCAGCAATTCAGGTGTATCTACTTTCAATTAAATGCATTATTACAATTTTGTTAACATTGGTCTTATATATTTTTTTAATGAAGCGTTAAGTTATGGTTTTTCAGTAAGCACCAAAAGATTCCGATTTGATTGTGGTGTTAAATTAATATTCTTTTAGAAGGTATCAGCAACTACTTCTCTTGTTTGTGTGTCGATTTTAGAATTAATTTAATTTAGAATAAATTTCAATTTTTCCACAAAAATCTTTTCATTTCATGAATTACTAATGTGGTAATGTATCATGCATTATATAGTGCATAAGTAAACCAAATTATAACCTGAAACAGTTTTATTTATAAGATATAATAATAAATAAGGTTTGAAATTTTATAAACTTAAGCATATTACATTTGGGAAGATACAAATTTATGTTAATTAATTTGATTAAGGTTAAACATATTTCTATATGATAATGTAATATGAAATGTTTATTTCTATAAAGTAAGTTTCTTGCTTGTAATAGTTGGTGTTTAACCGAACCATTCATTTGATTGATGACCACACAATCAAGCTGATTGCCAACAGTTTGACTCAACGGCTACATCCATTTAATGGACGAATTTGATTATTGCTGAGTTAAACTTGTTGAGTAAATTTTGACGGCAAATAAAAAAATCATTGAGAGGATGATTCCTGATATTCAATTGTGTTACTTATTTTAAATTCAACAATATTACTTTGCTTGGTTTTTACGTTATTTTTACTCGACACATAATATTGTTTCCTTTCAATATAAAATCGGTTAACAGTATTAATACGCAGTAAAAGAGCAAACTGGTGTATGCTTTGCATTCTTTACGGAAATTATTAGAATTTTAAATGTAAAACTGCAAATTAGTTTTACCGAAACCAAAACTTTAAACTGAAAAACAAAGTTTTTACATATATTAAGTTGAACTGATACTTATCAGGTTGATGAGCTGAATATGTTTCCTGTCTTTTTGGAGTTTTTGAAATGGGTTCTTAATTTGATCATGTTTAAATAAATCCAAGATTTTCTGATATATATACAGTATTTAATTTTCCTTCATAATTTAGTGATAGTTTGTGGAATTTAAAAATATAACAAGCACAATTAGATGAAATAAATTGATATATGCCAATTAAATTTAAATAATTTTGCTGGGTAACTTAGAGTCCTCTCAGGACTTGATTACAATTAGTTATCAGCACTTCACACTTAAGGATGGAGTTGTGCCGAGATACACAAACATAGTGGTTTAGTAAAATTTGAGTTTAACAAGGTGAAATAAACTTTAGATGTTATTAAGTGGATTTCCAGGAAACTAATAGTGTATATTGGGGTTCATATCATAGCTTGTGAACCGAGCATGAATAAATGTTAGGGCTTTGGGTCTGCCTTACTGTGTGCTTTTGGAAGGGTTTCTTCCCCGTCGTTACCCTCAGCAACCTTACCAACGGGGTGGCGCCCATTAAACAAATAATTTTCAACAACAACTCGAAGAACACAGTTAGGTTAGAGCCTTAGCACCTGGGACTTGGAGTTTCTGCGCACAAGTATTATCAGAACCTACCCTTCTCCCTGAGTCTGAGTCGGAGCAATGTTTGCCTCATGCTTTTGTGGCATGGCAAACTACAGGATTTCTCTTTTAACATTGTACCTAAGGATTTTGCGGTCACAACTCTCACTCAGACTACTACGGAACTGCCACAGGTATGTTCAATATTTGGCCACTAACTACAGGATTTCTCTTTTAAACATTGTACCTACAGATGTTGCAGCAGTCACAACTCTCACTCAGACTACTACGGAACTGCCACAGGTATGTTCACTATTTGGCCACTAACTACAGGATTTCTCTTTTAACATTGTACCTAAGGATGTTGCGGTCACAACTCTCACTCAGACTACTACGGAACTGCCACAGGTTATGTTCAATATTTGGCCACTAACTACAGGATTTCTCTTTTAACATTGTACCTAAGGATGTTGCGGTCACAACTCTCACTCAGACTACTACGGAACTGCCACAGGTATGTTCAATATTTGGCCACTAACTACAGGATTTCTCTTTTAACATTGTACCTAAGGATGTTGCGGTCACAACTCTCACTCAGACTACTACGGAACTGCCACCAGGTATATTCAATATTTGTGCTGTCACAACTCTCACTCAGACTACTACGGAACTGCCACAGGTATATACAATATTTGGCCACTAACTACAGGATTTCTCTTTTAACATTGTACCTAAGGATGTTGCGGTCACAACTCACTCAGTTCACTACGGACTGCTAAAGGTCAAACTAGCAGAATTCAAATCAATGTAGCTTGAAGTTGTTCAGTAGAGGAGGATCTGTATTATTATGTATGCAAATGTCACAATGAAAGCATTAAGATCAGAAACAACTATTTAAAGTTACAATTTCCTATACTAAAAATTTTATCAGTTAAGATCATCATAGTAAATCTAAAACAGGCCATCAAAGCAAACATATCTTAAGAATTTAGTTTCCTAAGAAATTGTTTGAACTACTGTTTGTAAATTATATTAATTTTAGAACCATATGTAATTAAAAACTCGATTTACTGGAATGTTAGGAAGGAAAATTAATTATTAACGTTACCATACAGACCGTGAAAAGTCTATGATATATTGTTAAATATGACAGTTTAGCAGACTTAATAATAATATAAAATTGATTGAAAAGTAGCGTTTCAATACATACCTTTCTGGCAAATGTGTGTACAGTGGGGAAAAGCTATTGCAACACATTGTTCATAGTAAATAGCTTGGGAGTGAGGTGTCTTCATAAAAATATAGTACAATCACAGGCAGAGTTATCGTCACCTTTAGGTACCGATTTTTCTCATTTTTGACGTTGAAAATGACAAAATATAAAACCCAAAAGTATTACAAGTTATCTGCTTTAAGATAAAAAATGCAGTACAGAGGTCTTATATATAAAAAAGATAATGTCTACTTTAAAGATAAAGAAATAATAAAGACCTTAGATGTATAACGTTTTGGAGAGTTACAAGCTGAAGTAAAAAATGATTAAATATCAGAATACAATAAAGCAATAAAAACCCAATTAAAATATAAAAAGATAGGAGACGGTCAGCCAGATACCATGGAGGGACATGCACTACTATCGGTATCTATCTTGTATGTAAGACAAGAATAAACTGACACAGCGTAGTGTCGAAGGAGCCGATAGCATTTAATGTAAGTTATACCCTCCGAGTAACCGACTTAGCTAACCCTCAGTGAATAATGTTTAATAATCCAGTAATTATGGGTTATATGTTATCAAATGATTTACAGCACAATTTTATAATATTCTCATACAACTAGGATGACTGCCTGAATTTTGAACGGCTTCATCCATATAGGGAAATTTTTATTATTTCAAAATCAAACTAGTTTAATAAATAACGAGGGGAAATATAAAGATTGTTGGAGAATCAATATTAGGTCAATTTATCGTTTTTCGTTGACAAATTTTAATACAGTTGGTTGTTATTATTTTGTCTCAACAGAGAAAATTTTTAGCTTTTAGCACGCACGCAGGAACCGATATCACTACAAAATAACCAGGTTAGTTCGATTACAATGATAATTTTGAAGGAAACAAATATTTCATTTTGTCTTTGATATCTGAATTATTAGAAGTAAACAACTTAGGGGTTATATTAATAAAATGTCAACACATTATTAGACATAAGGAAATAATAACCTTTAAAATATGTGGTGCATGAGTTTTTGGTTAGTTTAGTCTGCTACAAAAGGTTTACGATATGATCCCAACGTATAAAACGTTGTGATTCAGTTACGAGGGTTCCTCATGATAATCAGTTTATAAAATAAGTTACGATAAATGTAAAGAATTAATATTTTAACATAAGTCGGTATCTTCTTAAATTGTAATATTCAATTAAAATTTGAGTGTTTTGCTGTTTTTAAATAAGCACCGTATTAAAGCACACCATACATCTCAATGATAGAATTATTTCAAGAGAAGGCATGGCACGAAAGAGTTTACTACTCCACTTTTTACTACATTATGAACTGGCAGGTGTATTACCAACTGATGTTATGGATTGAGGTAATTATTACAACTGTTTCAAAATCATTATTAAATACATAGCCATAAGCCTTCGTCTCATAACATTTTTTCAATGGTGTGAAAAAACAGTTAGCATATGTTTAGTTGTAATTTTTCAAAAGGGATTGTTATTAATCACGTGCCTCTTCATTTGTACACTAAAAATATTTATATTTAAATTAGTCTCTCCTATCAACTCAAAATGAATGTTAGAAATTTGTTACATAATAATCCAATGACGTAAAACATACGCCATAATTATAGAATAGTAATAATACACTTTGTTTATTCATTATAGAACTAAAAGAGCTATAGCATCATTTATTTTATATCCAAACACCACAATTATTCATTAATGCTGTATGAGTTCTAATCATTTCACAACGAACACATCCAACGTCTACAAAGGCAGTAATCGAATCAATAATGTGGTTTTATCACGTTGAATTTATTTCCCGTTGTTTTAATACAACACTAAATCTACTTGCAGCACTAGTATGATTAGAGACAATTTAAAAAATATAAACGACAAGCTACCCGTGTTATTTCACGTACTTTGCCTCCACTACAATCGTGGAAAGATAAGAAACCACTCTTGAAGTGGCACTTAAGCATTTTTTTTTCTAAGATAGATAAGCAGCTTTGTAGAATTTTAAATTCGTTTAAAAGCCAGTGAGATAGGAAAGTTCTAAATTCGACGAGATAGAATATGTTTTACTGACCTCCTATCGATTATGGTGTATGTCACTTAATTCGATTTGGCTGAATGTTAGGAAATATGTTTTTGTCTAATATTTAACCATAATGGTAAACAGAATATAACCGGATAGAAAATTTATAAACAAACTGAGTACATGCGGAATTTTTAAAACGTGGCTTATTAAAAAAGCAGATTATTCAATAAGTAAAAAAATAATACAGTGTAAATGAATGATTAAAGGTAAAATAATGATATTTTTATAGGGGTTAAAAGAACAGATCATCCATGTATATGATAACACTTGATAGAATGGTCTGAAAGACTTGAGCCCAAATACATTGTTTCCTCTTAATCCAAGGAAAAACTATGTTAATTTTTATGTCATAAGGTCAAATCACAGTTCTTTAGCCTATATGTATGTTCGACTGTGCGACATTTGTTGATAGAAATGTCCAGGAAACTTACAACTTCTATAGGATTCTCTTGGTTTAAGGAAAAACAATATTTGTTTTGGGTTCAAAAGGTAAAAGTACAGCCCGTCTACCTGTACATTAACCTGTGTTAATATGGTATGGCCCTAGATACCTCAAACTTTGTATATAGATTCATATTGATATAATTGAGAGCCTTCTTAATTGTTGAGTTTAAATATATGACAGTAGATTTTTATTTGCCGCACCGTTTTTGCAGTATTTTTCTTTTATAAATTCTGTCCCTTGTTACTTCATTTTACTGATTTATTTTTTAAATTTTGATTAATAACATTAAATTAATAACAAATGCAGTACTTTTATTTAAACATTGGGCTGGGATTTTCCATTTTTAATCAAGCTAATATCTCAGTGAATCAAATTACAGGTTAGTTAAGATTACGTAAATATACCTTGCGGTTAATTCATATCTTTCGTAAGAAATAGCTATCATGAAAAATATAACGTGAAAGACATGATGTATATATTATCTGTTATAATGGTTCTTTAAGAAAAGATAGTATAACTAGTTTCAAGGAAAAAAGTACAACATCCCAGAAGCAAATTGCTGGCCACAATACCTTCCGATATTTATGAGCACCACTTTGTTCTTAGTTCAGTACCAGTATGTGGTAATAATGTACCTACTTCTTATATTACCTATTTTCTTCTATAGCGTCTCAGCCAACAGCAAAAGGTGGCAAAACACTTATATTATTATACAAATTATAAAAAGAGCAGCGTTCAGTATTAGCATAATCGCGTAAAATATATAATGCTAAATAGCTTTTTAGTAATTGAAGGTTACACGTTATTATGTTCTAGTAGGTCAAATGGTAGCTCAGTGAGTTCCTGGAGCTTCCAAAAATAGGGAATTCCTTTACTATTTGCAATATTTACATTTGTGTAAATGTAAGAATAAAATGTAGCCATAAACTTTTACATCGGCTTTAAAAATAACTATGCAATTCTTCATATCTGAAGCTGTAAGATAGCAACAGGTTTGGTTCCGTAAAAATACTTGACCACTTTCAAGCTTTCTACTCATTCAGTCATAATTTGCTGTGTGCCACTTTAAGATAATTCAGGTTTAAATATCATGGGATAATTAGTTTGTTTGATATGCGTAATGTAGCTGTCAGGTTAGGGAATTTGTAAAGGCTGAGAACCCTCAGAGATGGGAAGCTTCGCGTGGCCTGGAGCATTTAAAGGAAGGTAGATTTAGAAACCAGTAACACCAGATGTTTGTAATCTCCCAAACATTACCAGGAGCACTCAAGCTGGAAATATCCAGAACATGAAAAATTAAACCAAACTCGTTCCATAGGCCAGGAGGTCCTTTTTAGAAGTCTGTAGACCTCTAAGTCAAATAGGTCTTCTAAGCAAAGTAGAGTGCTCATTCCCAGCATTCGGCAACATAAAAGGGCCGGCTCATTTGGTGATTTCATTTCAACACAGGAGCTTCCAGACTTAGACTTTAGGAACTTAGAGAGAGTTTCCAAAGGTCAGAAATATATTGAGTTTAAAAGGTTCTTAGAGTAAGAAAATTTCAGAGGACCCAGGACCCATATCCTGGATTTTTAGAGGTTGCACACTATATGATAGTATGAAAATCTAAATATTAAAATTCACCATAGTCAAAAAGCTCCCAAATACCGTAAAATCCTCCATGTAGAATCTCAAGTTATGAATTATTAGTGGCCGAATATACGAACAGATCTTTAGTTTTCACAAGCCAAATTGTCCCATTACAGGATATAACCTCCTAAAGACAGCAAGGTTTTAGAGGCTGGCAGATACAAAATTTCCAAGAATTCTTAGGTTTTATGATCTAGACAGTTCAGAGGTTAAGACTCTCAAAGCGAAAGAGTCTGAACTACTTCAGAGCCTAATCCGAGTTTCTTTACTTCTAATGGATCATATCCTTCAGACATAATGAGTTTTCTAGACATGAAATCACGGATACCAGAAGCTTCCATAAACCTTATAGCTCTCAGAGGATGAGGGTTTCCAAAGGCCAGGATCTATCAGAGGCCTAATTACATATACTTCTGGCAAGACTTCTTAGATGTTGAGGACAGGTTTATAACATGGCAATTAATACTATAAAAGAAACTGCAACTACTGGAAGATTATATTGTATACATGTAACAAAAATTTGGTAACTCTATAGTAAGTGCATGGTGTTCAGGGATTATCTATTTCAGATTTAGTAAATAGTTCATTTTAGAGGCTTTCAGGAACATGGTTGTTCAATACCCGTAACTTTTGACATTTCCAGTCCTTATATACTTTAATGTTATGGCTGGTGAGGCACAATATCTTGTTAATTATTATTGCTCCTATGTAAGGAACAATGACTATGAGTTTTTATCGAGAATAATACATTATCTGCATGGTAATGACAAAATCATATGCCACTCTCATGCTGCTGGACGTAATATTGGTATAATAAGACTTAATTAAGTAATTAAAAGAGAATATATAGAAAATTTAAAGGTTCCGGAGAGACATGAGACTGGTAGCTTGACATCTCAATTAACATTTATCGTGCGTGGGGGTCAATTAAAACTAAAGTCTAAGGGTTTGACAAATGGCAGTTTCACCGGAAAATCTATGAGATGGTTGACATTATTTCATGTACGATATTTACGTATTGGGTATACGATACGTGTTGGTCAAGGACATCAAAGGTGATGGATGACTCGGGGATGCTTCAGAACTCAGTGTTGTGTGATTGCTTTGAGATATTCAGTTAAACAGAGGGTTGTATCTAGACATATGAAGACGCTGTGGCACTGATCTGCATAGACAACTGCCTTGTATTGTTTAAAGAAGAGGACAGGGATTGTTTTGAGAGCTACGGAGATGTTTAAATAATACGTTTATAGTGTGAGGATGGAAAGTGGTTGAATCCAGGGTGATATATAACCAGTGTGAGATTGACGAAGAGTGGGGGCGTAGTTGCGCAGGTTGACAATATTGGTGAAGCTTGATTATGTAAGTGTTTGGTACATTACTTTATCATAATTAACGTTAATTTTATTTCAGTCACAAGATTAGTGTTTGCGAGATTTTTTAGATTGCCGAGGAGGAATAGTTGAGAGGAGATAAGGCGGTAGCAGGCGAAAGTAGTGATATCAATGTTGTTACACTGGTGTAGGGTAGAGAGGCGAGGACAGTCATAATGGCTGCGCTGAAGAAAATACTGCTGGGTATGAAGGTCAAAGTAATGGATGGAGACATTCCATAAGATTTCATACCGAGAGAAATATAATTTGGAAGAATCTGGAGAGGAGGAATATTAAGGATGTTTAGCAAGATGCAGATGAGAAGGAGGAAAAAGTATAGCATGGGAGACGCGGTGGAAAAAGTGAGATAAGAAGAGAAAAATGCTTTAATTTTTCATAGGTGTATGAAAATAGAGTGAAGATGACTGTGCGATCAGACTAACTACAAAATATATTCCAGGCTATATCCATTTTGATTTGCAATTAAGTGGGATTTCAGTTGATAAAGAATGTGGTGTACATGTGGTGTCATGATGAAGGGAGATAGGGAAATGTATCTTAATGGCTTGTGAAGAAAACTGTTTACAGTGAGGTGACAGAAGTGGTGTCGTATGATTGTTACTGAAGTCTTGTTAAAACTTGTCTTGTGAAAGGAACAAGAACACCAAGGAAGAACCGTATGTAAGGAATTTAATTTTTTTATTAATATTAATAATTATTTTGAAATATTTCGATGTTAAAAATATATAAAATCTTGTTTTTATTTTATTTTAATATTATTCGTATATTAAGCAAATAATAGACAAAAAGTGATAGGTAAAATATTTTTAGTAGGTTTGCGATTTATAAAATGGTGTCCAGCCCTCAAAAGTCTTGTTTCTAATCAAACTTGGACCTTTGAAGTTGAATTAATATTTTGAAGTTCGGTTCTTTTCCGTTAATTCACTACCACGCGATCCTTGCCCGCTGCGCAGCGCTTTGCGCTGCTTGCTCTTTAAAAAAAAATTAACTCGAGCTTGCAAAGTCCAAGCCCAGATCAACTCACAAAACTCAGACAGAACTAATGCAGGTTTCATTACAGGCAAAAGATAAGCGGCGCGCGTTTATCACTGATAAGATAAGACGAGTTGGTTCTTTTCCGTTAAATCACTTAATTCCAGGTATTTACTATTATTAACTAACACAATTGGCTAAAGAAAACCAAAATTTAATGTAATTTAAGTACAAACATCATTGGTAGTGAATTAACGGAATTCCTGACCTTAAAACTAATGGTAGTGAATTAACGAAAAGAACCTGAAGTTCTATTTCATAACTTCCTCCTTGTTGCACCATCTATTTGCAACAGGAGGTCTACAGGAGTCCTAAACTTCTAAATTAAAGTTTAGGACCTTTAAGAAGTAACACTACATGTAAAACGAGTAACCCAATTAACCTATCTCTCGTAAACCCAGAGATACACAACCATTGTTTGCCCAGAAGCCTGATTGCCCTTTGGAGTTGATAAAACACCACTCTACCCTTTGCATTGTCAAACGTTACCACTGAATAAATCAGATTTTCATATTTTTCGTTTGTTTATATCAATATGGTTGAATAATCTTATAGTAAGTCATAAATAATGCGTTTTAGTATTTATTTTATTTCAAATTTAACTCCTGTATTTTAGCGTATTACACTATTTTCTATAGTAATATTATGTATTGTGAAACGTTAAGATATTTTTCATATTATAAGTTTTGAATTTACTTATTATTATTTCGTAATAAATAATACAACATACGATGATAATTTGGTTTTAAGAACTTGACAAACAGTAAAGAGGTTCTACCAGCAAGGTGCACTCAATCGTGATTGGTTTCTCACAGGATGAGCCAATATAAAATAATATAGAATAATACAATAAAATTATAGAATCAACTACTGTAACAAAAGAGTTCATTGCACACTGTCAGTAACACTTCTGAGCCAACTTGTTGTCAGTACGATCTGAACGCCAGTTGTTGTCAATATCATATACGATATTGGATTACAGCTGATCACAATGTGTTAGTACATAAACCATTGTAATCTGTACATTGCAATCTGATCTGGCTGTGTAGGCTTGTTAATGATACTACTCCAGGGATGTAATCAAGTTGTGCACTATATCATTAAAGTTTCACAGGCAAGTTGTTATCATTGAATTCTAATTGCCGGTTATTGTATATACGACATTGTATTCTAGCTGAATTAATTTCGCTACTACATAAATGTACGTGTGAAATATTATGATTAGGAAATGTGTGTTACAGATATTAAGTTTCCACTATGATAGTTGTGCTGTTAGGGCCTGAAATTGTTACATTATTCAGAAATCATTACAGCAGATGACATTTGGGATACTGTATTTTAGTCTAGAATAAAGACTTAACTAGCGTACTTCTTAATTGGTTCCGACAAACTTGGTATACAGACAGTATTTGTACATATATTACATAAGTTCGTTGATTACGTTATTACATTAGTTCGTCTTAACCAATAAAACGCTAAAGATTGTGGGCGTTCACAGTCGAGCAAAAATTTTAACTGAAATAATTTCTATTATAGATCCGAACCAATACATTTTTACATATAATACGTAATTATAAAAACCTCTTTTATTTTTTTCGGTATATCTGAAGGTTTATATTTGCGGCATTTCTAAGTTTGGTAAAGGAATGTTTATATACCAATTACTCGTCTACGGCTCATCAAAACGCCAGCCCCCATAGTCTGGGCTCTTGCGAATACTATTCGAATTAGAATAAAAATAGGATTTGTGTAATAATTTGAATTCGATATGGAGTTTTCCAGGGAGTTAAGTGTAGAAGGTAGTATTAACCCATGTGTGGATTTAAGCAAAAAGTAGACTTAGCTTTGTGGCTCAACGTCGAACGATTTTTTTTTATTTTTCTAAATAATATAGAAGCATTTACGGAAACTGGCTAACTTATTTTTAGGTGACTATAAAACAGTTGGAATAGTAACAAAATCTGAGCTCTTACTGATTTGTGGGATACAGAAGTTAATAACCTATTTGATACAAGATATCAGTTTCTGTTCCACATACAAGTTTCGATAGTACTTTTAGAAAAGTTATTCAGTTATTGTCATCCATGTTTCCATTATTTGGGCGGGGGGCTTTACAGAAGGAAGTCCCTACCATCCATCCTCGTATTGTGGAAGATTACCAAGCTAATTTATTTTCTTTGCTAGACTGAAGCATGTTTTACAAAACGGTAGTAAATTATTCTTGCATTGATTAAATATTGACACACAAAAGCGGTTTTATATTGGGTTTCCTGCTTAAAGCGTTCCATATTTTCTTAGTGGGTATCATAAGTCTGAAGACTGCTTGAAGATGTCTTACTTTTATGTATTAAACAATGTTTTTATATCTCTATCTGATGCTACAAGCATTTGGCGATGTTCACGATTGAGGAATTGGTAACAATAATGATTACAATAACTCTGTGGCTTTGACGTAAACGATTGAATGAATGCTAAGATATAATTTCTCCCAATACCCATAATTCAGTTACTTCTGAATTTATGGGTAAGGTCATCATACTGAGAAGACCTTGTTAAGTTTAATATTGAGTAAGATTAGTTATTATGTTTGTATTTAGGGGTTTTTAAAACTACCCTAACTCACTAGTAGAACGGCTTCCACTAAGACTTTAGGTTTTCTAATACATAAAAAAGAACCAATCTTGGTGCAGTGAAATAAAATAGCAGAACAATTTAATAGTCAATCTATTCCGATATATGAGGCATATACATTATTAATTGTTTTGGGTAAAACAAAACAGCCTTTGAGTACTCTGAGTACTACTATATAGTTTATTTAAAAATGTATACACTGTTAAGAATCTGTTGTGGTATGAATAAACTATACTTAAAGGGAATTCAATACAAATTTCTGAGATCATAATTAAGGAATTGATTATAAGTGAGAAGAGGAGATATGGCAGATGACCTACATTTTCAATGACTATTGTACTTAGGTTATTTCCTTGCATCTTTGCTAACCAGTATAGTTGTTATATACAATTAAAGGTAATATTTTTCAGTTCTAGTTGCAATTTGAACACTATATTCTACTTTAGTAATACATTCCTTTCTTAGTTTACTTCAAAATCAAACATCCTGTAACAGACTGAAAACAAAATTAGGGATGCGAATAATTAACCATCACCCTTAATTTAACTATTATTATTCTTTGAGAAAGTAATATTATTTTACATTCATTATATGGATTTATGTTTTTATAGTTATAGTAGGGATTGCTTAGATATTATACGCAATTAAAATTATATTTGTTTATTTTCAGTAAATACTCAAACACTACGCGTTTTTACTGTGATATATTGTAGTTTTACAGTTAATTGTACGGAGTTAATTCCAAGCTTCTCAAAATAAACAATCTTATGAAGAGAAAGTTATATATTGATACTTACCTACTTTATTCAGATTTCTTCAATCGTATATTTTCTAAAATCATCAGTACCTAAGTATGTTTAACAAAAAAGATTCTGCGTCTAGTTGTGAACGTGAAGGGATTGTTCTTACATAGTTTATTTTTAAATTTATTTATCCGTTACAGTATCATATAACATCAGTTTTTGTATTATTTAAAGGTGCTGCTACATTCAAATCTTATATGTTAGTACGTCAAACTTTATTTACTTAGTAAAGTCAAGTTATTTTAACTAGTTTTTAATGTATCATATACGTTGATTTATACGTTTTGCAGTGCAATCAAGCAAGTGCTAAACTAAAACTGAACGTACAAACTACTCGATTTAAGTATGAAACTCCTCACAATCAACCAAAAATCCAATAATTAATAACAAGCGTAAATAATTCTAAACGTAACAAATAATTTGTGAAAAGTGATCTAGTATGTTTCGTATAAATACTTTGAATGTATATATTTTATAAAATATTTATCATCCTGTAAACACTCTTTCAATCCCCAGCCTAATCTCGTGATCAATACCAGACTATCCGAGATGACAAGCTGAGGCGATAATTCAAACAAGAATGTCAATAACAGTAATAAATCCTCGTAAACCTTTTGTAGCAGACTAAACTAAACCAAAAATTCAAGCACCATATATTTTAAAGGTTATTATTTCCTTATGTCTAATAATGTGTTGACATTTTATTAATATAATATTAATATATATATTAATATAACCCCTAAGTTGTTTACTTCTAATAATTCAGATATTAAAGACAAAATGAAATATTTGTTTCCTTCAAAATTATCATTGTAATCGAACTAACCTGGTTATTTTGTAGTGATATTGGTTCCTGCGTGCGTGCTAAAAGCTGAAAATTTTCTATGTTGGGACAAAATAATGTAACAACCAACTTTATTAAAATTTGTCAACTAAAAGCGATAAATTTACTAATATTGAATCTCCAACAATCTTTATATTTCCCCTCGTTATTTATTAAACTAGTTTGATTTTGAAATAATAAAAATTTCCCCTATATGGATGAAGCCGTTCAAAAATCAGGCAGTCATCCTATTTGTATGAGAATATTATAAAATTGTGCTGTAAATCATTTGATAACATATAACCCATAATTACTGGATTATTAAACATTATTCACTGAGGGTTAGCTAAGTCTGTTACTCGGAGGGTATAACTTACATTAAATGCTATCGGCTCCTTCGACACTACGCTGTATCAGTTTATTCTTGTCTTACATACAAGATAGATATCGATAGTAGTGCATGTCCCTCCATGGTATCTGGCTGACCGTCTCCTATCTTTTATATTTTAATTGGGTTTTTATTGCTTTATTGTATTCTGATATTAATTTAATCATTTTTTACTTCAGCTTGTAACTCTCCAAAACGTTATACATCTAAGGTCTTTATTCTTTCTTTATCTTTAAAGTAGACATTATCTTTTTTATATATAAGCCCTCTGTACTGCATTTTTTATCTTAAAGCAGATAACTTGTATACTTTTGGGTTTTATATTTTGTCATTTTCAACGTCAAAATGAGAAAAGCGGTACCTAAAGGTGACGATAACTCAGCCTGTGATTGTATATTTTATGAGACACCTCACTCCCAAGCTATTTACTATGAACGATGTGTTGCAATAGCTTTTCCCCACTGTACACATTGCCAGAAAGGTATGTATTGAAACGCTACTTTTCAATCAATTTTATATTATTATTAAGTCTGCTAAACTGTCATATTTAACAATATATCATAGAGTTTTCACGGTCTGTATGGTAACGTTAATAATTAATTTTCCTTCCTTACATTCCAGTAAATCGAGTTTTTAATACATATGGTTCTAAAATTAATATAATTTACAAACAGTTAGTTCAAACAATTTCTTAGGAAACTAAATTCTTAAGATATGTTTGCTTTGATGGCCTGTTTTTAGATTTACTCTGGTGATCTTAACTGATAAAATTATAGTATAGGAAATTGTAACTTTAAATAGTTGTTTCTGATCTTAATGCTTTCATTGTGACATTTGCATACATAATAATACAGATCCTCCTCTACTGAACAACTTCAAGCTACATTGATTGAATTCTGCTAGTTTGACCTTTAGCAGTCCGTAGTGAACTGAGTGAGTTGTGACCGCAACATCCTTAGGTACAATGTTAAAAGAGAAATCCTGTAGTTAGTGGCCAAATATTGAATATACCTGTGGCAGTTCCGTAGTAGTCTGAGTGAGAGTTGTGACCGCAACATCCTTAGGTACAATGTTAAAAGAGAAATCCTGTAGTTAGTGGCCAAATATTGAACATACCTGTGGCAGTTCCGTAGTAGTCTGTGCGAGAGTTGTGACCGCAACATCCTTAGGTACAATGTTAAAAGAGAAATCCTGTAGTTAGTGGCCAAATATTGAACATACCTGTGGCAGTTCCGTAGTAGTCTGAGTGAGAGTTGTGACCGCAACATCCTTAGGTACAATGTTAAAAGAGAAATCCTGTAGTTAGTGGCCAAATATTGAATATACCTGTGGCAGTTCCGTAGTAGTCTGAGTGAGAGTTGTGACCGCAACATCCTTAGGTACAATGTTAAAAGAGAAATCCTGTAGTTAGTGGCCAAATATTGAATATACCTGTGGCAGTTCCGTAGTAGTCTGAGTGAGAGTTGTGACCGCAACATCCTTAGGTACAATGTTAAAAGAGAAATCCTGTAGTTAGTGGCCAAATATTGAACATACCTGTGGCAGTTCCGTAGTAGTCTGAGTGAGAGTTGTGACCGCAAACATCCTTGGGTACAATATTAAAAGAGAAATCCTGTAGTTAGTGGCCAAATATTGAACATACCTGTGGCAGTTCCGTAGTAGTCAGAGTGAGAGTTGTGACCGCAACATCCTTAGGTACAATATTAAAAGATAAATCCTGTAGTTAGTGGCCAAATATTGAACATACCTGTGGCAGTTTCGTAGTAGTCTGAGTGCGAGTTGTGACAGCATCCTTAGGTACAATATTAAAAGATAAATCCTGTAGTTAGTGGCCAAATATTGAACATACCTGTGGCAGTTCCGTAGTAGTCAGAGTGAGAGTTGTGACCGCAACATCCTTAGGTACAATTTTAAAAGAGATATGCTGTAGTTAGTGGCCAAATATTGAACATACCTGTGGCAGTCGTAGTAGTCTAGTCTGAGCGAGAGTTGTGACCGCAACATCCTTAGGTACAATATTAAACAGAGAAATCCTGTAGTTAGAGGCCAAATATTGAATATACCTGTGGCAGTTCCGTAGTAGTCTGAGGGAGAGTTGTGACCGCAACATCCTTAGGTACAATATTAAACAGAGAAATCCTGTAGTTAGAGGCCAAAATATTGAATATACCTGTGGCAGTTCCGTAGTAGTCTGAGTGAGAGTTGTGACCGCAACATCCTTAGGTACAATGTTAAAAATCTTTTAGTTAGTGGCCAAATATTGAACATACCTGTGGCAGTTCCGTAGTAGTCTGAGTGAGAGTTGTGACCGCAACATCCTTAGGTACAATGTTAAAAGAGAAATCCTGTAGTTAGTGGCCAAATATTGAACATACCTGTGGCAGTTCCGTAGTAGTCTGTGCGAGAGTTGTGACCGCAACATCCTTAGGTACAATATTAAACAGAGAAATCCTGTAGTTAGTGGCCAAATATTGAATATACCTGTGGCAGTTCCGTAGTAGTCTGAGGAGAGTTGTGACCGCAACATCCTTAGGTACAATATTAAACAGAGAAATCCTGTAGTTAGAGGCCAAATATTGAATATACCTGTGGCATTTCCGTTGTGGTCTGACCTTTCTAAAAAATTATGTAAATTCTACATTTTACTCAAATGTATGGGGAACTACCGTACTTCACGCTATACTTCAGCATCTATGCAAGAACAACGTGAAGGATAACGTGGTTTCATGAGATTCATGAGTTACACCACTGCAGGGAAAAATTTAATGTATTTGTACCGACTAGAAGACGAGAGCTATTTTACATTAAAGAGCATCCAAAGTGGATTTTCTTGAAACAAATAAAGAACATTTCACCTAACAAAGGATTTTCAGCCATCCTAAGTTTTGGTGGAAGTCGAAATAAGATGATGTCAATATGATTATAATGGAAAATATTACAGATTTAAGATTATTTAAGATTCAAATTTTCTTAGCTAACCAGTGGTAACCAACCGTGAGACAGGTGAGTAAATGTTAAGTCAACTTCAGCTAATTATAAACATATCCATTAAATTAAGTCTTGCAGTCTCATTATACATTCCCTTACAGTGATACAATTATTATTTATTTGTCTGAAAGCTGGTTTTAAATTTATCAAGGTAGTAGGAACATAATGTCAGAAAAACTATCGTAAAACATATTTCCATACGATACCTTTCCGTTTCGACCTTCATTAAAACTAATGCGGCTGTCAATCGATTTAGCAAAACTATTTCTTTATCTGTTTTAAGAAAAACTACCTTTGGTTCTAATACAATGCAATTTGACTTTCGGCTCCTAATACTAATAACTTATTCCTTATAATGTACAAGTAATTTTCATCCAAATATCGGTGGACTTTATACCTATTACAATAAATTATGAAATAATCATGTAAATAGATAGAGGGAAGATTACTAGGGAAAGAGACAAAATGTACCGGTTCATTAGTGAGCTTTTTATAGAATAAAGGATGCTTAAGCGTCAGGACAAAGGATTAAAAGCAGTTCTCCATTAAACCATTACTGACCCTCCTCAAGATCACTTTCCTTGAAGATCACTTTAGGAGTTGGTCTATACAGCATTCGGCAACTATATCTTTCTAAAGTAGCAAAGCTATATTTCTTAGAGCTATATAATTTTAACGAAGCTATTTGCAAAAACGTAAAATACTGATTGCCATTTCAACGGACTATAACCCTGATATAACTAAGATTTTGAGCACTCTATTGTGATAATTATTTAATTAGATACATTGGTTTAAACACCACGTACTGAAATGAAGAAACTGAATCGGTTTTCAAAATTATTACAACCGTAATCATGGGCCGTAAACTGGTCTGTGCGAGGATCTCATCAAACACGATAAGGAGGATAGTCGATACAGTACAAGGCCGATGGTACTGACAAAATTACCTAGACCGTTTGGCCATTGACCCTCTATACATGAACTTTGACTGCTCTAAGTACTACTACCTATATTAGTAATCAATCGTGAATACATATACATACTGCATACACATAATACATACTGTTACTACAGAAAGAAAATGTATCGTGAGTTTCAACGTTACAGTAACATAATTGTTGTTGTAATATGTTTCATAATAAGGCAGCTTGCAATGGTAATTTTTTTCAATTTAAAATTTAAAAGATATACCACATAAATCTGCATCAAAAATATGTCATAATTATTTTTTTCACAAGAATATTTTGTTTGGTTCATAAATGGGATTCGTAAATATCACATCCACACCACATGCAGATTGCATGCATATATTCGCAGCATGTAGCAAAGTATACAATTGCTTGCTTTCTTGCGTCTTGTCTCTTATAAAACTATGACAATAAAGGTAGAGTTCAGATTGACAAGTTTTACTTTAGAAACTTTTAATCATAAAAAGTTAAAGGCAAGTTAATCGATTTAGAAATTTAACTTCTAAGTCTAAGCATAGAACGTGGTTCTTAACTAAGTAAACATCACGGGTCATAATCTCTGAGTCAGCCGGCCACCTGTTAACAAGCCTGACCGTCCTTGGGAGACTGTATACACACCACGTCTCACCGCACTATACCGCAAACTGTCGCTTCGTCCCTTAAATTAACATTAAAATTATTTAATTATAATTTCATACAGTAATATACATCTATATCTTAGATGTATATAATATGCATATAACAAAGTTGTCACCTAAATTTTATGTAAAATAGAAATAACTAATATTCAAATATTCTTCCGGAGAGTAAGTTTATATTTTTTATTCAACGAGTTACCACATTATCTCGGAAGATCTTTATTTCGGATAAAAATTGAGGATTACTCTCCGGAAGAATATTTGAATATTAGTTATTTATATTTTACATAAAATTTTGGTGACAACTTTGTTATATGCATATTATATCACCGTTGTGTCTAGTTGGAACTGATCATAGATTATTATTCCTTCAGGATGAATAAAATAGACTTAAAATATAAAGAAGCGAGTTTACGGAAGACTAGTGTAGTTAACGATTATTGGCCTAAAATTGTTTTAATAGCTTCCTGTTCCACAAACACTTAAACACGTTAAATGAAGCACTCCTAACTAAGAGCAAATACATCGTGCTTTACTCACCACGTGCTTAAAATAGCTATATGTGATGTTTGTTTTATAAAAGAACTAGGAAAGGAGTATTTCTCAAATAAAAACATTTCAAAGAAAACCTAACACGGAAAATACCGTTATATTTCACTATTACAAATACAAAGATTATGCATATAATCTACACAACAATGATATGGGAGTAAGCTACAATAGTGACTAAATTTACTACACTTGTAGTTCAATCTTGCGTGTACTTTTCTCTCATTTATACTCAATTTCTTTTCAACAACCAGATAAATATATGTCACCTTCTTTTTGAAATAATGTTTACAGTTGTTATACCTGAAGCATATTGGTTAAACATACATTCAACACATATACAGTAACTCAATTTCAAATATGTGTTTTACAATATCCAGTATATTACTGGACTTAGTAAAAACGTAGCTCTCCACAAATGACGAAAAATTTTAGTGTTTCTGTCTTTGCTTAAACACTCAGGAGGCCGTAATTTTGCAAGGTTTTTTCCCAACTTTGTTTAACGTTTTCTCTTTTAACTCTAGAACTTAGTCCAATTTGGCTTTAGGGGCATATATACGAGATAAATCTATGTTTATCAATCATCGTATTATCGGTCCGGATATTGAGAAGATATCAACGAAATGAAAATCAAGGTTCATCTTAAGAAGAGTCTAATATGATCAGAATGGGTGTAACCCTTGGATGAGAACAGTGACTGGTATGAATCTTTTAATACTGGACTTAAAAAACTTCTTAATTTCGTACTACCCAATTTTGGCATGGATATTCTAAAACTTATTTATTAACTCAAATTTATAAAAATACCTTTAAAGCCAAAGGGCAGAGCTTTATAATGAAAGCAATCATTAACACTGATCTGCAGACTTTAATAATGGAAAGTCAAGTACAAGACTTGGCATATTATAGTGGTTTTACTCGTTGATCCCAAGGTCATGTCCCGATTTTAATCATATGACAAAACTTTTGGAGTCCTAGCATAGCAAAGGTGGGTTTTGACCACTAAAAAAAATTTCAATTAAGGAAAAATTTAAATCCTTGTACTTGGAAACCTGTAGTATTTAAACTAGAGGTTTTATCTAAATTTTTACAAAATCCTCCATCCGAATACAGCCTTAGTATTTATAATTTTCTAAAGTCAAATCTGAAAGCTTAATTATTTTTCTATTTGTTATTGGAGAGGCAATCAATAATATGCTTATTACATATTATTATATTTATCAAGGTTTAGCGGTTAAATTGCAATATATCTGAAAATCTCTCAAAAATTTATATAATGTCTGTAACAGACGAATATTCTTTCTAGTCTGATAGTCTAGTAAAGTTTTAGTGACAGCTGTTTAACAATATTTCAGTATCCTCAAAATGCATTCATGTATCTAGCTGTATTTATTTTGTATCTTTAAATTTATGAGTAGTCAAAATTGGTTGATATTAGTAAGCTGAAAATAGTTAAACCGAATACATGCAACGAAACATTGCAATATTTAGCTCTCTTGACCGGGCCTAAAGCAACAGTGTTTACAGCTTATTTTTTCAAATAGAAATCTTCCTGCAATCAAAAATTTAACCAAATTAATGTATTTCATTACATACACAAATATGCAACGTTTGCGTAAGCTCTATGTTTAGTAGATCTTCACGAAAGTAAACCTTTTCTAGAAACGAAATCTGTTTCCATCGATCTCAGCCTCATATTGTATGCAGGAAAAGGTAACACACACTGATATGGCAGTGCAGCCAACTGTGACTGTGTTTCTCTTTCTGTCAAGTGTATATGTGAGCCTACAAATTGCAGTTTTCTCTTTCTAAAGCTTTTGGTAAAATATACTTTTCCATTACTAAAGACAAATTGTTTTACCATAATATTTTATAACTAATCGTATTGTATTGTGTAAATTAATATAGTAATAATAAAGTAATTTTATACATTTATTTTCTTTACGTGTTTAAAAATATACTGCACACAAACAGATTAAAAATAATACCTGTATGCTCTAAAAATATACTGCCAGTGTATAAAACTTCATTAAAATGCAATTTCTTTAGAACTAAGCGGCTGTTTTAATTCAGATTTAGTGATCATACCAATATTGTTCTCGCCTTTAGCCAATGGGCGTTACTTAGGTCGTACAACAAAAGTAGAGATTTTAAAGATCCTAAATTCTGTATTCCATGAGGTATTACGTAATTACTAGACCTTCTGAAATATCAATACGATGTTTTCAGTTTACATCCTTTGACTGATAGTGGCTCCCCACGGCAAAGTCACGAAATATCTCAACTTATTAATACATTAGCCACGTGTTATACCCGATTAGACAAAAAATTTAAATATCACTTACATAATAGTTGCCTTAGGTTTTTTAATTTATATATAATATAATTTCTCAGGTTCTTAAACTGTGGAGGCTTGCCTGATTATTATATCCATAATAATGTGAACACTTTGTTAATGTTTAGTTGGAATTGCTTAATTCTTGTAATAAATATCAGAGGGGCCGAGTCGACAGACTAGGACGTTAATTCTCACAACAATTTCAACAACAACAACGAATCCTTTGTTCTGTAACAACATATTGTCGAAATCAAACATTTATGGTTGCATACATTTCATACGTTCGCAACTTTCTTATGAGTAATACTTGTATTTTTAGTATTTCTTAAACATTCGTAAATATAACTATAACGTATACAATTGGCTATGTAATAGCCAAAATTATGTGTATAGGTTATAATATTATTTTTTTCTCAAGCATTTGATGTTATGATAATCTGTTATAGTTGTAATTATTACCGAATAATAAACAATGATAAGTTGTTACTACTACTACTATGTTGGACGTAAAGGATCCTACTATACAAACAGAAATATAATGTACATAATATTTTGTAAGATAATGATCTGCAGAAATATTAGATTAGCACGTACATATGAATAACAAGGTAGAGTCACATCGCGCAGTCAAAGCTTCCAGAATATTTTTGTTGAAAAGGTTTTCACCTCCAACCTATGTTCAGTATTAATTGTAAATAATACACAATCCATGAAAATATCCCACCTCTTATATTTTCAGTCTAAAAATTAGACTGCCAGATTATTTGTATAAATTTCCGCTCCGTATTAAAGGTTAGCAACTTCTTTTGTACTGTATTCAAATCTTTCTTTTAACATGAGCCAAACTCATAAGACACAATGCGTCGTTTTTTAAGATTTCTTGGCAAATAAATCTCTCACAGCCGTTTAAGAAGTAATTTTATGAGGTCAGTCAAAATAAAATTTACACAAAAGTTGATTGATTTTTTTATCTTATCAATGGTTATCCTTCCTCTGGACATATTGGATTGAACTCGAGGCTTGATCCGGGGTCAACTTACGAATTCAGTATATGTGTTCACATTCAATAACAAGGTCTAATTTATTAGTGGAAATTTATTTCATTCAAGATCTAAGTCCCTCTTAGGTGTGCTATTAGTTTAAAGAACGGACCTAAGATTCGTTTAGTGCACAATACAGAAAGTTTAGCAAAATTAAACCTTCTGTAAAAGTAGGTAAAATATTTTCTGATTAAAATCTTTGCCTCTGCATTGTAATTGTACAGAAGAAAAGAATAACGGTGATACGCTTTGTTGAATGTCAATTGTTATGCTTGAATTTGTGCAGTCAATTACCGGCAGACAGGCAAACAAAAAGACAGGTAAAACATTCACACCCTCCGTCACATGTTGAGTGTTTCGTTTCATTCCGTTCACCCAATTAATACTAACAGCTTTCAATTAAAAGTGAATTTGTTTAATTAACTGCCATGTACATGAAAACCTTTTAGTAAACTATTTTATGCCATTTACAGAACTGGTAACGTAAGTATAGCCAGTAATCTGATTGGAATGAAAAAAGTGTTAACTACTAATGAGAATACGAATTTCGATATCATCCATTACACAAGTTGTTCAGAAGTGTTTTATGTGGTCTGATAAAATTATAAATGTAAAAATAATTTAATATTAAAAATATGTACCACTGTATACTTTCATTAATTTAATGTATACCTTAAGACCTTGTATATTTTTCTTGCGTGGAAAAATTTCATAAAACTTTAATGGACAAAACTTTACTATTGTCTGATAATAACAAAGTTCTGTATCAATATATATTGTATAATATATGTTATGAAAAGGCGTTAAATCATTCAGAAAAAGCCTATAACTATAGGAACTTTGAACTACCTTCCGAGAATTTGTAAATATTCAGTATTTGTATTCATTAAATGAAAAATTTCTTACTGGGTCTCAGTTAGGGGCATCGATTTTATAGTGTTAGTTGATTAGACAATGCAATTAAACAAATAATGTTAACACAAAATATTTTGTTTTTGTTCCACTTGTAGCTGTAGGATTTTTTTTGCTCATCACTAAATAGGTTTGTTGAGAAGGAATGTCAGACATCCTCAGGTACAATATTAAAACAGAGCTTGCGTCCAATTAGTGTGACAAACTTTAAACCAACCAGCCCTGCGTATAATTGTGTACGTCACTTCATGTTGAATCCGTTCCGTAGTGGGTCTGAGCGCGAGAGTTGTAGCCGCAACATCCTCAGGTACAATATTAAACAGAGCTTGCGTCCAATTAGTGTGACAAACTTTGAACCAACCAGCCTGCGTATAATGGTGTACGTCACTTCATGTTGAATCCGTTCCGTAGTGGTCTGAGCGAGAGTTGTGGTCGCAACATCCTCAGGTACAATATTAAACATAGCTTGCGTCCAATTAGTGTGACAAACTTTAAACCAACCAGCCTGCGTATAATTGTGTACTTCAATTTATGTTGAATCTATTCCGTACTGGACTGAGCAACAGTTTATGGTCGCAACATCCTCAGGTACAATATTAAACAGAGCTTGCGTCCAATTAGTGTGACAAACTTTAAACCAACCAGCCTGCGTATAATTGTGTACGTCACTACATGTTGAATCCGTTCCGTAGTGGTCTGAGCGAGAGTTGTGGTCGCAACATCCTCAGGTACAATATTAAACAGAGCTTGCGTCCAATTAGTGTGACAAACTTTAAACCAACCAGCCTGCGTATAATTGTGTACTTCACTTTATGTTGAATCTATTCCGTACTGGACTGAGCGACAGTTATGGTCGCAACATCCTCAGGTACAATATTAAACATAGCTTGCGTCCAATTAGTGTGACAAACTTTGATCCAACTAGCCTGCGTATAATTGTGTACTTCACTTAAAGTTGAATCCGTTTCGTAGTGGAATATCTGAGCAGTTTTATTGCTCTATTTTAGTTTTGAAATAATTAAGTAATATATATATATATTATATAGATTTCATGGAAATGGCGCACCGTAAAAATGTATTTGGTTACAAATGTGGCCAGGCTTGTGAAACAAACAATGGTGGACTGACTAAGGGTTTATGACACGTGATATTACCTACATTCTACTGTTCCTTCTGTCTCAGGCTTCAAATTGAATAACTTATCATTACATTTTGATGATTAGATGTTTCTGAAGTTGAACTTGGCAAACTAAATCTTACCTCAATAGATAATCTATGTAAATATTGTGGCCGGTGAACCCAAAGATCTTGTTTATTGCTACATGTTATGGTATTAGATTACAACTAAACACAAAATGTTTAGTTCATAAATCATGTAATCCATTCTAGCAGTGTAAGCTTATTGTAGTAATGGTACCAGGGATAATCATGATGTTATGATATATTGTTTCCATTATGACTTAACTGTTCATTGTTGTCAATATCATATACAGTATTGGATTACAGCTAAACACAATGTGTTAGTACATAAAACATTTCATGCATTACAATCCAGGTCTGGTCCGGTTAATCTTGTAACTGTAACGACCCGGGTGGATGAATTAAAAAATCCTATTAATATCATAAGAAACACGTGTCACCTCACCAAATCCGGAAAAGAATAAAAAAGTTATAAGAAATAGAACACTAATACCCATGAACGTACTATGATCTTGTTCGTGTAAGTTAATATGTCAGGATTGTTATTCCCAGTCTTGTATCGGTCTCTTACGATATATATATATAAACTAACAATAAAATATTACTAACCAGTAACGAGTAACAGAGTTTCCAAAAAATATACATATAATGCAACTAAATAACGGTACAATAAAATAAAAATTTGCCTGTTTCATTACACAAAGCTTCTCCATTTTTCCCTGAAGTAATTCGCTCGCAACAAAATCACAGATATTTTCAAGCACAAATTTGCTTTCTTACTCCATTCTCGTCTGACGTAACTTTCAACTTTACTCTCATATATTTTTGTGGTCTTTAACACCACTCTAGCCTAGTGAGACCCATAAAATATATAATAAACTATAACAAATATCTACACAATATCTTGTACACGATCGGGCTATGTTTTGAAACCTATATGACTTGAGATCTAGAACTTGCCATGTAAATAATTGGCTCGCAAATCCGATCACTCCATACTCATGATTGGAAAAATGATGTTCCAAAAAAAATAGGTTTTTAATCTTACTACCACTACAAAACATTTACAAAAGTCCAAATAAGGATCTTTACAATAAATTTTTAAGGGTTTTATTATTTAAGTCTTCCTAGTTTAAAATAAAATATTCGTTTACTACTTTATTTGGCGTATCGTTTAGAATGGCATTTAATATTGAACTTAGGAGACGTTCAATTAAACCATACTAGTGGTCGTCATCACATACAACAATATTTTAGTAGGTTGAATATACAATATTTGTATTCAGAGGTTGAATATAGACCCCCAATTATCCAAAATAGTACTAGTTTTAGGAGCTTGTTGCTTGTTTATAACAAGCTCACATTCATAATTATTTTTCCCTTTACATTTATCTTTAGGCCATCTTGCTGATTTAAACGGTGTTGATCATAACGTCTGTAAACTGTTTACATCCTCAACCATGTCTATCTCTTTATATTACTCCCCAGAACCACAATATTCAGTAACCCTCCTAACCAGATCAGAATTTTATTTTTTATCTCTCGTACCATACACTATTCAACGTATGAGTTTAGTGTTAGTCAAATACTGTTTGTGTTTATACTAGCAGATAAGTTATTCAATGGCACAATTCTTGTACCTCCACGATTATCACAAGCTTTATGCAATATGAAAGCTGTGCCAATGAGAAAACCACACATTCAGTATATACTAAATGGCCATCTGGCTCTAACAGTCAGAGCTGTTTTATACACTGGGTGTATCTGGTATCGAATGAATTTTCCGTTCATTAGGAATACTATTAGTTGGGAACCAGGAAAGAAAATCATATTCTACTAATGCATTATAGTTTCAACTTTGAAAGTGCTGTAACACTAAAAAGTAATTACATTCAGGCAGTCACTGAAAGTACTTGTTTTGTTACGACGAATACGCTGAACATTGAGCTGCGACTGGATGTACTCCTGTTGAAGTATGATGTTGTGTAGTAACCATCTTATTCATTCCATGGTTCACTGACTACTACGCTGGTAATGAAAAATCTGTGACAAGAGATACTAATCATATCTCACGCGTTTACTGGATCTCTTTAGATAGTTGTCAAGCACAGATTTAAGTGATCTATCCTACGACATGGTTATCAGTTTGCAAAAAAGCTTTGGAATGGCGTTAAGCACAAGTAATTGTAACCTTGATTAATATTACTGTTTTGATTTAGAGTTGCCAACTTAGGTTTATAGCAATGTAGTAACTTATTAGAGATTTCGTCTTTAGTCCCCACACTTTCAGGTGATATAAATTTTATTTTATTTTATACATTGCATTAAAAATTAATTATAACTGAAATACCAATAATAAGAATAAAATAATAATTACTGAATCAAATTATTACTAGGTTTTTAAAAGAACTCATATACGAAATAATATTTACTGTGATAGTCCTCATAATAGCTTCCAGGACCATTAGAATTTATGTACACTAATTCTAATCTCTAAGCGACACATTTGAGCAGTTTATTACTTTGGTGGTGTGCGTGAGTGCATTTGTGTGTGTTTTCCATAATTTATACAAGAATGTTTGCTCATCGTATGCAAGATTGTCAGTATCTTAGTATCATTTAAATTGCATTGACAATACACACAGGGTGATTCGCTTACACCAACGTTTTTTTTCAAACTCCTCTGCAACGCAAACATGCAGCCAATCTCCGAGAGTCTACTTACAGCCCCTAAAATGTAAGGCTAAATTAAATCCTAAGAATCCATTTCAGACCATTTTTCAAATACTGAATCTCAAAGTATGAGCAGAAGTGATAAGTGTATGTGTATGATTCCGTTTAGTGTCCATATTTAAAAGATGAGACTTCGCGTAACACTACGTCCCGGGACAATCCAAATTGCTTACTTGTATATTATTTCAACAAAAACTATACATAAATAATTTTATTTTGAAATATAATATAGTTTGTGTTATGTTACTTACGTTGAATCACCACTATAGTGATAATGAAACTCATATAAGGAAATGAAAAGGTGCCCTTCTCGAAATATATACTGCTACAATATTGCACCATCAGCTTAGCTTTACATTTAAAATTACTCTATAAAATTTCAGTTTCTTGCTATGAAATATAGTCAATTTTTGAACTAATGGAATGTAGATCTGTATTGTAATATAAGATATTAGTTGGAATTTTCAGAGAAAAAATAACTTTGTTATTTACTGCAATGAATATTGGTTTTTAATGGTTAATTAAAAACGGGGAGATGAACTAAAATATTAAATAGAAGATTCATCTTAAAAACTACTCCCAGCGGGCTTAGGATATTGTCAACCTTAGACGACCAGACGGGCAGGGGGTGGGGTGGGAGAGGAGATTTGGCTCTGAGTAATAATGCTTCTCGTTAATTTGTTCTTTCCAGTCGAGAGGATTACCATTTCTTATCGTAAATCTCATAGGATTTAATTAATATATTGATTTAATATATCATCGCTTTTAACCTCCAATGCAATTGCAGTAATGAATACTATGCATATGGAGTAGAATTAATTCTGGATTTAAATTAATATTAAAATCCCAAAAATACAGCATAACCAGATTTACGTGAATTCTACGTAACCTAAAGTCATGTAATAAAAGAAATCAGGGGACTGTTAGCAGATGAGTAGTGAGGATTATTGTCCAAAAGCCGTATATAAGAAATTTCGTATCTGTGGGATTGTAATGACATGTTTTTATACAATATTCCAAACCCATGTACTATATTAATTTAATTATTATCGTATTAAATGCATTCTCATTGACTTGGGGTTATATTACATTTTACTCGTATACAACAAAACTTTTCACATACACTTCTACTAAACATGTGGTATAGAATTTTTCCCTAGACATAAATTGCATATTGCAAATATTACTGAAGCATAATTACTTTTTCGTGTAAATTCTTTACACATAACTATTACTCCTAAGTTGAGTATTAAAAATGTTGAGGAGAAGAGAATGTGGTGAGTCTTCGAGCTTGATATTGGAAAGCTTGGGAATATATCGATTTGGGTTGAAGCTTATTTTTATTTGAAGGAGTTGAGTTGGCCAAAGGAATTAATCATTGATTGACAGGAAAATTATTATTGGAATCCGCCCGTTGGTAAATTCCGTTTATTTAGTGCAAATTAGGAAATTCAAACGGGTTACGATTAGTTAAAAATTAGTTATGGGCATAATGAAAAAAAAACATAGGCTGATGTACGTGTATTTTCCAGTTTTTATAACTTACAGGCCATAAAGCAATAATGATAGTACTTTAGGAATTTGGCCTAGTCAAATTTATTATTTTATGTACATTCTTACATTAAAATCGTTTTATATTTACCATATATAATTCTGTTTAATTTTTAATAATTAGAAGAGTTGTTCATCAATTAGTTTATCAGATTTCTACTGTAGCATCCTTCGTAACCTGTTCTAGCTAGTATGAGTTAGCTTTGGCAATGTGTCATTTGGAAATTAGAACAAGTCAAACATGCATGTGAGCTGTAGAAAATAGTTTTAGGTATAGGCTAGACATTTATAGGATACTTCAGATATCACTGTCCATACATTTTTCAGTGACATAATACATTGTACCTAGCAAACTCCATAGGGTTTAGTCTGTATGCTGGTTGTGGGTATTAAAGTAGAAAATTCCACTATGTTCTCCGTTTCCTTGCTACGCGTGTAGTAATATACCGTATTTGAAGGTTAACAAGAAGTAGATGGGGCTATATACGGAGACTTGGTTGTGCATGGGCTATTTACTGACTACGGCCGCAGGTGGTTGATGTTAAGTCTTGCACCCTTCAAATCGGCTGTTCATGTAGGAGCTCTGCCATATTGCTACGGAGCGTGTACTTTTTGGCCACCACTTACATTATTAAGTAGGTTGTGGACAAGATTATAATCCGTGTTGTGGTGACCTTCTATTCCTGTTAATTTCTGTTGGGGGCCATAACTTAAATATCATTACGTAAATTATATAACCAACATATCCGATCTTTTCCTCTGCTCTCTTTTTCGTTGTTTTTACCAGTGACCTTTTGTTACTCCTGGAATTAAGCAATTTTATTGTTTTACTGCAAGCACCAAGAGTTTGAAGCTTCAGTAACCAAACTATCGTTTTTTTATTAATGTCTGTTCATCAGTGTAGCTGGTTGATTAATGGATCCCTAGAGGCGTGATTGATTTGGACGGCTCCGCCAAAATTAAAGCATTACCCCCCCCCACCCCCCCCCCCCCCCACCCCCCCCCCCCCCCACCCCCCCCCCCCCCCACCCCCCCCCCCCCCCACCCCCCCCCCCCCCCACCCCCCCCCCATATCGCCGTTGCCGTTTACTCCCCCCCCCCCAAAAAAATGACGGAAAAAATAAAAATTAAAAAAAAACCTGGACTGACATTGCATTTATTCGTTTTTTTGGTCTTATTTAGTTCGTTAGCGGAGGTCAGTAGTCCAGGTACTACTTCTAGTAAATAAAACGTCGTCTTGTCCTTATCAGTGATAATACAGCGCGCCGGATTACCCTTTTGGCTGTTGTAATAGAAACCTACGGTTAGTTTCTGTCTGGAGTTTTGTGTGTAGTAATGCAGTCATGGCGTGATCTGGGCTTGGACATTTGGCATAGCTCGAGTTAGATTTTTTTTCTAAAAAGCAAGCAGCGCAAAGCCGCTGCGCAGCGGGGCAAGCATTCGCGTGATCTGAGGTTATGAATACGCAAGCTAGGGTCTTTTTTAGCGGTGGTGACAAGAACCATCAGCACGCCATGTCAATAACTTCATTAATTATTCACTTTGTCCATGTGGGTTTTGTTTGTTGTACGTCTGGTGGTCAATCGAAGCCGTCCTACTAGGTCACGTGGACCCCGCCCGGCCAATCGAAACTTTCCTGTTTGTCACGATGACTACTGTCAACTCATCAAAACGACCATGGTCGGCCAATTGTTTTAGTTTTGATAGTCGAAAATACTCGTTATTTCATGTGTTTTTGTCTTGCCAACATTTTTACTGCCGAAAAACTGGTTTTTATACGGTTAGCGATAATCGGGACTATTGTTTTCGGTGAAATTACGGGGGTTTTTATGGGGGGGGGGTGGGGGGGTGGGGGGGGGGGGGGTTTAAAACCTGCGTTTTAGTATGCAAAAAATTACGACGATTGGAGCGGTAGTCCGCTGAGCTTAAATATTATTTACCGTTTTTACTAAGCTTTTATGTTACATTTACGTTAATTTTTTTAAAAATTTATGTTATTTGGAGAAGTGTTTAACAAAGACAAGAGAGATTTACGAGCCGTAAAGTTATGTAGTTTATCGCTGTTATAACAGTTGAGTATTCGCTCTCTCATGAGAGTTTACTGCCTGGACGTGGAGATAAGCAATATTGTTATAGCCTCTTACCACTAAGTTGTTTGTAATATTTGCATCTATATTGTTTTGAAACATACATTCCATCCCGGAATTACTCTATTGCTTATTTAACACGATTACTTCATGTGATATTTTGACTGAAAACACAATTTATTTTATTTGTATTAATTTCAGAATTATTTAAAGAATATTTATTGTACAATAGGAAACCTGTAGGTTTCTTTGTTATTTAGGTTTTTTATTTACTGGTAATGCCAATTAACGCAAGGGTATATCTTCCCATCTTAAGAGTGGTACAATTAGGGTTTATATAATTTTTATGATTTCTCTGATATCTAAGTTAGAACTTTTATCTGATTTATTAACTAATGTTTCTGTGCTACATGCTATCAATGCTATTGTCACCTGAGGTCGGATGAATCCGTGAGAAAACTACTATAACCAGGCAACATACAATTGTGTATATTTCGATTTAAAATATTTCATAATTTTTAGCAAACAAATGATTTTCACAGAAAGTTTTTCGTAGATGTTGCATTTAACAACCGTTATATATGACCAACCGTTATGTATTTACTGAAGAATGAGTTTATCGGAATTCCATTATAAGAATGATGTTTTGTTTCGTTACCAGTTGTTGCTATTTTAAACCTACTAGTCTAAGAAATTATACATTTCTGCTGTACGTAATTGGCAGCAGCGCGCCGTGCCAGGCGGCAGTTGACGTGTTTACTTTTTTCGTGGCCCCTACTTTAGAGGACCATTCGACATAATTCACGATGCACTAGTTACCTAAAAATTAATTCTCGAAATGATTTTATCTTCCCTGTGGTTGCTACGTTTCTACATATAAATATGTTTTTATTTGAGAAACCTTCTTACATGACAAAGTTAGACTTGTGTGTGTGTGCTCGCTGTGTGTGTGTGTGTGTGTGTGTGTGTGTGTGTGTGTGTGTGTGTGTGTGTGTGTGTGTGTGCGCGCGCGCGCTGTGTTATTTTTCAGCTTTACATAACCATTATCATTAGGTTCAGATCGCCTTATCAGAGATTTTGACTATCAAAATAGGCTTGATCTCATAATCTTTTGAATAATCATGATGCATAAATAGTAAACATCCAGTTGTCAAGTTAATAAATAATTTGAACTTAAAATCCCCTATTTTCGGTCAGTGCTATTAATAGTGTGTGTGTTGATAAAATGTGTCAAATCACTTTAAACTGTCTATATTTCTCTCTCATTACGTAAGTCATGATTAAATTAAGTACAGTTGTCAGTTCTACTGTTTTTAGAATAAAATGTATATTAAAAATACTAAACGTTTCTAAAGCGATATTAAATAATCATTCCAAGGCGATTAGTAACATTACCGAGTTGGAAGTAACACAATAACTTCCAGTTGACTCAGTTTCCGCTAGAAAGCACCAGTCAAAGTTATCGGGTTAAGCTCAGCCAGCCTGTAATTGAAAACTCTGGACGACTTTAATTCCCCATCCTATTCGTCTTCGGATTGCTTCATTTTTGTCCAACGTAAATCCAGTTGAATTATGTTGTGGTTGACTAGTGAGATACCATAGGTATGTTAAACATTGACTAACACATTATAAAATAGATAAAATATTATATTATAAGTGTACTTCGTTTTAATAAATAACATTATTAATTTAACAAAGGCTTCCGTCCAATTTTTAATAACTATGAGTAAAATTTTATTTCTTTGTGCAAACTAATTTTTGCATAGTTTTAAAATGATTTAAATAACTGCAAGATCTATATCTATTTTACAGAAATCTTGAGTGTATATACAAACAATATATTATAGTTTTATGCAATTTAAATCTACAGGAGTAGGAATAATGGTATAAACGAGTTATTTTCACCAATCAGAACGATTTGGAAAGATCGTAAAAATATAAATTATATGTTTTATTTATTATTGATCTCAAAGTTTTAAAGTCAGTAGTAAACCATAATATTTATGACTGTTAGTTTTATAAATACAACATTAAGCGGTTTCTTTTGCTCACATTAATTAAAAATCGAGAAAATGGGAATATATATATATATATATATATTATATATATATAGTATATATATAATATATAAATAATGGGAAGACGAATATCCCATATATAGAAATATTAATTAGAAAGATAACATTGTTGAAACTGTATATGGAAACCAACTGTATTTCTTTTATTCAAATTATACACAAACAATTTAATAGTGTGGTACTTTTATCGACTTTCTATTAATATAACAATATAATCAAATATAAAATGTTTTAAGCCATTTTTAATACATTGTAATAAACTCGTGATTCAGTTAAATACACTAAAAAGATATTGTATGAAAGTATGAAGTACATTAGATAAACGGTTCCTACGATACTTTCGTACATATTAAAAAATCGAAATTTGAATTCTGACTAAAATATCATATCTTTAAACTTATAAATGTATGTTGTCATGGTCCAGGCAACTATGCAAACGCTATTACGACACCAAAATAACTTTGATTAAAAGTAGATTACAATAGCAGGAATTATACGCTTTTTGGCAGAATAAAACTTTTTGAACTACGTATGTATGTTTTTTTTTATCGTGACAACAAGAAAAACTACTATAGCGTGTGTGTAATATAATTCATCCAAAGCTGAAATGCTTCTTAACACCTTAAACATAAAATAAGAGCCACTATAAATTTTGTTTGCCTTTGAAACCCCTTAACAATTAACACTGAAATAATACTACCATAGACATGTCTACTTCCGATTTGTAAATTGTCATATGACAATAAAGCACCATCACACTACATCACAAAGTGGAAACACACAATCCCACTACAATTATTACGCACTTAGTATTCCTGTATATATTTCTGTATATATTAGTCTGCCCTTATATATTTCAAGTGTTACTGAAATTTTTTATAGTTATTAATTTAAACGTTATGAAACATTTCTGGGATATTTGTGTTTTTCATTAGTACTCATAAATATGTTTCACTCCCTCTTTCTTTCTATCTCTGTTCGTGACCTCAAAACAGCTTTTTAAACTTAAACTTTAGTTATTCTGAGATTTATCGCCAGATTTCAATATCTTTTATTGGCAATCACTCAAATCCAGGATTGTTTATTGTACCATTATAAAGGATATTGTAACATACCTGTGATTAAGAAATATTTAGCAAGGCTGTGGGTAACTGCTAGTCTCTACATACATAACAGGGAAAGCCGTCGCTCACTCGTAACTAGTTCTCAGATTTTTTCCGAAATTTCATAAGTTGAAATCTGTTACACGTACATCTCATTACTAAAATAGAAAAACTAAAAACATCCATAATAATCTAACATCTGTAGGGATTTAAATAGGGTTTTGACTCCTATAAAAACCCTTATAAATTTTAGTTTTTCAACTTCTAAAAATCATAGAAAGATAAAATTTGACAAACACGTGTCTCATGAGTTTTACAGAATATTAAAAGCATTTTCATATAGATTAACTACCAATAGGAGTCAAAATAGATTTGCAACGCCTAAAACAACACAAGGCGTAAAATAAGGTTATAACCTATAGATGCCTATAGCTAAATTTAGGTTTTTTTAATTCCCGGTATTCTACAAGAAAATAATTAAACAGACACCCTCCTCATACCTAAAGTAGAAAAATAAAAATGTTTTCATGAACATCAACCACCCATAGGGGTTGATAGAGGGTTGCAACCAAGAAAAGGCTTTATTTATTTTTTTAACTCCCGATGTCCTTGATTGAAAAAAATTGAAATACACAGGCCTTATGTTCCTAACAGCCAAACTACAATGTTTCAAAAAGTTCTATAAACACACTCTTTAAACACGCGTGTCTCATGACGTAAATAGAAAATCAAAACAATTTTCTTGAATATTAATCACTCATAGAAGCTGAAATAGAGTGCAACCACTACAAAAACTATATTTAAATTTTCCAAATTCTCGCTTAATATATAATGGCGAAATTTTAGAGAAATGTTTATTATGCTCACAACAGACTACCGGCACCGGAAATATCTCAGACTGGAATTAGAAAACAATGGCCGATTTAGACGCTTCTAAACGTTAGACCAAGATATGTACTTTCACGGGGAATAACAGACCAGAATAGTCTTCTCAGTTCGAGGTTATATTTATATTTTTAACGTGACAATAAGGGACTCAACCACGGCGTGTGAAATTACTTGGTTTGAACCAGAAATGTTTTTTTTTAACGCTAAACTTTAATAACACAAGTAGAGTTTTCCCAAAATTGTGAATCTTTCAAAAAATCATTTTACACTACATCACTAAGATTGTTAGTATTCCTCTACCTTGGCCTAAGATAGTGTAAAGATTACTAAAAATTGTTATTGCTATTCATTCATTTACTGCTTTTAAAACTTACGGAGATTATATTCCAGTGATCATAACCTATTTTCAATAGTGTTTATTGTGAGAAATGATATATGAGTACGATGTACCTCTTATTCAGTAGAAAGTCGAGTACAAAGCCGTGGGGGTAACTGCTAGTAAACGCTAAACAAAATTTAAGCCAAATATATTTTCTGAAAATGTATTTACTAACAATTATTTAATATCCTATTTTTAAATCTCATATGTTTGATATTGTTAGAAAATTATAACAATAAAGTTATTTTAAATTCATCATACGCCTTCATTTTGTAAAAAGAAAGCAATTTTCGTATCAATAGCCAATAAGCCGGTGGCGACAGGATGGAGGTGATAATCCACACAAGAAGGTCAACTGTGATAAATCCCTTCCCTTGTGCAAAGGAAGCATTTCACGTTCATTGTTTTTGTTATTTTTCAACAGTGAGAATCTTGCTATTAAAGAAATATATACATATTTGTCACAATATTTTAATATCTCCCAATTTCGTATATCTTACCATTAATAGAAATAAAACTATAAATGTATGTAGCTTATATAGAGTACCATATTGACTCCATTATAAAGCCGCCAACGAAAACACGCAGAGTAATTTTTTTAACTATGTTTCATTTTTTGGCAGTTGGTTCCACAGTAATAAAATCGTTTTGGGTACTTCATCTGTTTAGTTTCTCAAATATTGACTCTACCCACTTGTACTGCGTCAGAGCCAAACCTTGATACTACGCTCTTATTATATATATTAAAATATATATATATAATATATATATATATATATATATTGCAATTAAAGTTATATTATATCAAATACTCTCCCATTCCAATAATTTTAATTAATTTGTTATGAAATTAAAATAGCCTGCTAAGTAAACAATTACACCACTGAGTAAGGCTGTTCTATATACCTGTTGACATTTCATCTTAAAAATAGGATTTAATAATTCTGTTTTATATTTTACAAACATTAAATAAAAATCCTCAATCTTCAAGTTATTGCACCATAACATTGTGATTTATATTTCTTTTCTCTTTTCTACAATGTTTTATAAGCTGTATAAAATTATTAAATGAATATGCGCACTAACCGTTGTAAAAGAACACAAAATTATATCATTCATGTATTAAGCATGATTGATCATAATAAATAAGTATGTAAACTATATGATAACGTATATACCTTGTAATATATATATATATATACTATATATATATTTTATGTTTTATATATATATATGAGTGTGTGTGTGTGTGTGTGTGTGTGTGTGTGTGTGTGTGTGTGTGTGTTTACATTATTTACACAAGATAACAACGCGGGAGTTTTAGTGACCTGTACTATAATTTATTCAGTCTCATTATGGCAATTGTTAAAATACAAAAATATCATATTGTGGAATAGGTGTATTGTATCATAATTATGTCTTTTTCCGATCGTGAGAATTCTTTTCAATTTGTCTTTAATTCCTTTTATTAATTCTAATACATCTTTTCATAAAACCATCTTTAGGAACTGCAGCAATTCAGGTGTATCTACTTTCAATTAAATGCATTATTACAATTTTGTTAACATTGGTCTTATATATTTTTTTAATGAAGCGTTAAGTTATGGTTTTTCAGTAAGCACCAAAAGATTCCGATTTGATTGTGGTGTTAAATTAATATTCTTTTAGAAGGTATCAGCAACTACTTCTCTTGTTTGTGTGTCGATTTTAGAATTAATTTAATTTAGAATAAATTTCAATTTTTCCACAAAAATCTTTTCATTTCATGAATTACTAATGTGATAATGTATCATGCATTATATAGTGCATAAGTAAACCAAATTATAACCTGAAACAGTTTTATTTATAAGATATAATAATAAATAAGGTTTGAAATTTTATAAACTTAAGCATATTACATTTGGGAAGATACAAATTTATGTTAATTAATTTGATTAAGGTTAAACATATTTCTATATGATAATGTAATATGAAATGTTTATTTCCATAAAGTAAGTTTCTTGCTTGTAATAGTTGGTGTTTAACCGAACCATTCATTTGATTGATGACCACACAATCAAGCTGATTGCCAACAGTTTTTTGACTCAACGGCTCCATCCATTTAATGGACGAATTTGATTATTGCTGAGTTAAACTTTTTGAGTAAATTTTGACGGCAAATAAAAAAATCATTGAGAGAATGATTCCTGATATTCAATTGTGTTACTTATTTTAAATTCAACAATATTACTTTGCTTGGTTTTTACGTTATTTTTACTCGACACATGATATTTTTTCCTTTCAATATAAAATCGGGAAACAGTATTAATACGCAGTAAAAGAGCAAACTGGTGTATGCTTTGCATTCTTTACGAAAATTATTAGAATTTTAAATGTAAAACTGCAAATTAGTTTTACCGAAACCAAAACTTTAAACTGAAAAACAAAGTTTTTACATATATTTGAAACCTTACTACTATTTATTCATCAAATGAGCAGTTATTATGTACAACTTTACATTAATAATAATACTTAATTAGTAATTTACAAATATCAGAATTTCAAAGCAAATGTAATTTAAACCATATTATTCAAATACATATATGTTAGAAGTTTCTTCTTATTATTAAGTTCTTGAACGACATAGTTATGTATTTATAAGTAAAATAAGTATTTAATAAATAAATTTGACAACTTCGAATTTTTTTACATCAGCATAAAATAGATAAACACATCTCTGTAGTATATGATCCCAACGTATAAAACGTTGTGATTCACTTACGAGGGTTCCTCATGATAATCAGTTTATAAAATAAGTTACGATAAATGTAAAGAATATGTTAATAAATGTTAATATTTTAACATAAGTCGGTATCTTCTTAAATTGTAATATTCAATTAAAATTTGAGTGTTTTGCTGTTTTTTAAATAAGCACCGTATTAAAGATGCGTAGCACACCATACATCTCAATGATAGAATTATTTCAAGAGAAGGCATGGCACGAAAAGTTTACTACTCCACTTTTTACTACATTATGAACTGGCAGGTGTATTACCAACTGATGTTATGGATTGAGGTAATTATTATAACTGTTTCAAAATCAGTATTAAATACATAGCCATAAGCCTTCGTCTCATAACATTTTTTCAATGGTGTGAAAAAACAGTTAGCATATGTTTAGTTGTAATTTTTCAAAAGGGATTGTTATTAATCACGTGCCTCTTCATTTGTACACTAAAAATATTTATATTTAAATTAGTCTCTCCTATCAACTCAAAATGAATGTTAGAAATTTGTTACATAATAATCCAATGACGTAAAACATACGCCATAATTATAGAATAGTAATAATACACTTTGTTTATTCATTATAGAACTAAAAGAGCTATAGCATCATTTATTTTATATCCAAACACCACAATTATTAATTAATGCGGTATGAGTTCTAATCATTTCACAACGAACACATCCAACGTCTACAAAGGCAGTAATCGAAACAATAATGTGGTTTTATCACGTTGAATTTATTTCCCGTTGTTTTAATACAACACTAAATCTACTTGCAGCACTAGTATGATTAGAGACAAGTTCAAAAATATAAACGACAAGCTACCCGTGTTATTTCACGTACTTTGCCTCCACTACAATCGTGGAAATATATGAAACCACTCTTGAAGTGGCACTTAAGCATTTTTTTTCTAAGATAGATAAGCAGCTTTGTAGAATTTTAAATTCGTTTAAAAGCCAGTGAGATAGGAAAGTTCTAAATTCGACGAGATAGAATATATTTTACTAAGCTCCTATCGATTATGGTGTATGTCACTTAATTCGATTTGGCTGAATATTAGGAAATATGTTTTTGTCTAATATTTAACCATAATGGTAAACAGAATATAACCGGATAGAAAATTTATAAACAAACTGAGTACATGCGGAATTTTTAAAACGTGGCTTATTAAAAAAGCAGATTATTCAATAAGTAAAAAAATAATACAGTGTAAATGAATGTTTAAAGGTAAAATAATGATATTTTTATAGGGGTTAAAAGAACAGATCATCCATGTATATGATAACACTTGATAGAATGGTCTGAAAGACTTGAGCCCAAATACATTGTTTCCTCTTAATCTAAGGAAAAACTATGTTAATTTTTATGTCATAAGGTCAAATCACAGTTATTTAGCCATTTATGTATGTTCGACTGTGCGACATTTGTTGATAGAAATGTCCAGGAAACTTACAACTTCTATAGGATTCTCTTGGTTTAAGGAAAAACAATATTTGTTTTGGGTTCAAAAGGTAAAAGTACAGCCCGTCTACCTGTACATTAACCTGTGTTAATATGGTATGGCCCTAGATACCTCAAACTTTGTATATAGATTCATATTGATATAATTGAGAGCCTTCTTAATTGTTGAGTTTAAATATGACAGTAGATTTTTATTTGCCGCACCGTTTTTGCAGTATTTTTCTTTTATAAATTCTGTCCCTTGTTACTTCATTTTACTGATTTATTTTTTAAATTTTGATTAATAACATTAAATTAATAACAAATGCAGTACTTTTATTTAAACAGTGGGCTGGGATTTTCCATTTTCAATCAAGCTAATATCTCAGTGAATCAAATTACAGGTTAGTTAAGATTACGTAAATATACCTTGCGGTTAATTCATATCTTTCGTAAGAAATAGCTATAATGAAAAATATAACGTGAAAGACATGATGTATATATTATCTGTTATAATGGTTCTTTTAAAAAAAGATAGTATAACTAGTTTCAAGAAAAAAGTACAACATCCCAGAAGCAAATTGCTGGCCACAATACCTTCCGATATTTATGAGCACCACTTTGTTCTTAGTTCAGTACCAGTATGTGGTAATAATGTACCTACTTCTTATATTACCTATTTTCTTCTATAGCGTCTCAGCCAACAGCAAAAGGTGGCAACACACTTATATTATTATACAAATTATAAAAAGAGCAGCGTTCAGTATTAACATAATCGCGTAAAATATATAATGCTAAATAGCTTTTTAGTAATGAAAGGTTACACGTTATTATGTTCTAGTAGGTCAAATGGTAGCTCAGTGAGTTCCTGGAGCTTCCAAAAATAGGGAATTCCTTTACTATTTGCAATATTTACATTTGTGTAAATGTAAGAATAAAATGTAGCCATAAACTTTTACATCGGCTTTAAAAAAACTATGCAATTCTTCATATCTGAAGCTGTAAAATAGCAACAGGTTTTGTTCCGTAAAAATTCTTAACCACTTTCAAGCTTTCTACTCATTCAGTCATAATTTGCTGTGATCCACTTTAAGATAATTCAGGTTTAAATATCATGGGATATTTAGTTTGTTTGATATGCGTAATGTAGCTTCAGGTTAGGGAATTTGTAAAGGCTGAGAACCCTCAGAGATGGGAAGCTTCGCGTGGCCTGGAGCTTTTAAAGGAAGGTAGATTTAGAAACCAGTAACACCAGATGTTTGTAATCTCCCAAACATTTCCAGGAGCACTTAATCTGGAAATATCCAGAACATGAAAAATTAAACCAAACTCGTTCCATAGGCCAGGAGGTCCTTTTTAGAAGTCTGTAGACCTCTAAGTCAAATAGGTCTTCTAAGCAAAGTAGAGTGCTCATTCCCAGCATTCGGCAACATAAAAGGGCCGGCTCATTTGGTGATTTCATTTCAACACAGGAGCTTCCAGACTTAGACTTTAGGAACTTAGAGAGTTAGGAACTATATTGAGTTTAAATGCTTCTTAGAGTAAGAACATTTCAGAGGACCCAGGGCCCATATCCTGGATTTTTAGAGGCTGCACACTATATGATAGTATGAAAATCTAAATATTAAAATTCACCATAGTCAAAAAGCTCCCAAATACCGTAAATTCCTCCATGTAGAATCTCAAGTTATGAATTATTAGTGGCCGAATATACGAACAGATCTTTAGTTTTCACAAGCCAAATTATCCCATTACAGGATATAACCTCCTAAAGACAGCAAGGTTTTAGAGGCTGGCAGATACAAAATTTCCAAGAATTCTTAGGTTTTATGATCTAGACAGTTCGGGGGTAAGGCTCTTAAAGCGAAAGAGTCTGAACTACTTCAGAGCCTAATCCGAGTTTCTTTACTTCTAATGGATCATATCCTTCAGACATCATGAGTTTTCTAGACATGAAATCACGGATACCAGAAGCTTCCATAAACTCGTAGCTCTCAGAGGTTGAGGGTTTCAAAAGGCCAGGATCTATCAGAGGCCTAATTACATATACTTCTGGCAAGACTTCTTAGATGTTGAGGACAGGTTTATAACATGGCAGGCAATTAATACTATAAAAGAAACTGCAACTACTGGAAGATTATATTGTATACATGTAACAAAATTTGGTAACTCTATAGTACGTGCATGGTGTTCAGGGATTATCTATTTCAGATTTAGTAAATATTTCATTTTAGAGGCTTTCAGGAACATGGTAGTTCAATACCCGTATCTTTTGACATGTCCAGTCCTTATATACTTTAATGTTATGGCTGGTGAGGCACAATATCTTGTTAATTATTATTGCTCCTATGTAAGGAACAATGACTATGAGTTTTTATCAAGAATAATACTGCATGGTAATGACAAAATCATATGCCACTCTCATGCTGCTGGACGTAATATTGGTATAATAAGACTTAATTAAGTAATGAAAAGAGAATATATAGAAAATTCAAAGGTTCGAGAGAGACATGAGACTGGTAGCTTGACATCTAAATTAACATTTATCGTGCGTGGGGGTCAATTAAAATTAAAGTCTAAGGGTTTGACAAATGGCAGTTTCACCGGAAAATCTATGAGATGGTTGACATTATTTCATGTACGATATTTACGTGTTGGGTATACGATACGTGTTGGTCAAGGACATCAAAGGTGATGGATGACTCGGGGATGCTTCAGAACTCAGTGTTGTGCCTTTGCTTTGAGATATTCAGTTAAACAGAGGGTTAGATCTAGACATATGAAGACGCTGTGGCACTGATCTGCATAGACAACTGCCTTGTAATGTTTAAGGAAGAGGACAGGGATTGTTTTGAGAGCTACGGAGATGTTTAAATAATACGTTTATAGTGTGAGGATGGAAAGTGGTTGAATCCAGGGTGATATATAACCAGTGTGAGATTGACGAAGAATGTGGGTACAGTTGCGCAGTTTGACAATATTGGTGAAGCTTGATTATATAAGTGTTTGGTACATTACTTTATCATAATTAACGTTAATTATATTTAAGTCAAAAGATTAGTGTTTGCGAGATTGTTTAGATTGCCGAGGAGGAATAGTTGAGAGGAGATAAGGCGGTAGCAGGCGAAAGTAGTGATATCAATGTTGTTACACTGGTGTAGGGTAGAGAGGCGAGGACAGTCATAATGGCTGCGCTGAAGAAAATACTGCTGGGTATGAAGGTCAAAGTAATGGATGCAGACATTCCATAAGATTTCATACCGAGAGAAATATAATTTGGAAGAATCTGGAGACGAGGAATATTAAGGATGTTTAGCAAGATGCAGATGAGAAGGAGGAAAAAGTATAGCATGGGAGACGCGGTGGAAAAAGTGAGATAAGAAGAGAGAAATGCTTTAATTTTTCATAGGTGTATGAAAATAGAGTGAAGATGACTGTGCGATCAGACTAACTACAAAATATATTCCTGGCTATGTCCATTTTGATTTGCAATTAAGTGGGATTTCAGTTGATAAAGAATGTGGTGTACATGTGGTGTCATGATGAAGGGAGATAGGGAAATGTATCTTAATGGCTTGTGAAGAAAACTGTTTACAGTGAGGTGACAGAAGTGGTGTCGTATGATTGTTACTGAAGTCTTGTTAAAACTTTTCTTGTGAAAGGAACAAGAACACCAAGGAAGAACCGTATGTAAGGCAATTTAAAGTTTTATTAATATTAATAATTATTTTGAAATATTTCGATGTATAAATATATAAAATCTTGTTTTTATTTTATTTTAATATTATTCGTATATTAAGCAAATAATAGATAAAAAGTGATAGGTAAAATATTTTAGTAGGCTTCCGATTTAGAAAATGGTGTCCAGCCCTGTAGTGATTAGATCCATATACACATATGATGTAAAAAACTGTTCGTTATTGAATCAACTCTGAGTGAACCTTGATGTTTGTATTTCTTGCGTCTTGTTTCTAATCAGACTTGGACCTTTAAAGTTGAATTCATACTTTGAAGTTCTATTTCATAACTTCCTCCTTGTTGCACCATCTATTTTGGAGCTAAACTTCTAAATTAAAGTTTAGGACCTTTAAGAAGTAACACTACATGTAAAACGAGTAACCCAATTAACCTATCTCTCGTAAACCCAGAGATACACAACCATTGTTTGCCCAGAAGCCTGATTGCCTCTTGGGAGTTGATAAAACACCACTCTAACCCTTTGCATTGTCAAACGTTACCACTGAATAAATCAGATTTTCATATTTTTAGTTTGTTTATATCAATATGGCTGAATAATCTTATAGTAAGTCATAAATAATGCGTTTTAGTACTTATTTTATTTCAAATTTAACTCCTGTATTTTAGCCTATTACACTATTTTCTATAGTAATATTATGTATTGTGAAACCTTAAGATATTTTTCATATATAAGTTTTGAATTTCCTTATTATTATTTCGTAATAATAATAATACAACATACGATGATAATTTGGTTTTAAGAACTTGACAAACAGTAAAGAGGTTCTACCAGCAAGGTGCACTCAATCGTGATTGGTTTCTCACAGGATGAGCCAATATAAAAAAATGTAGAATAATACAATAAAATTATAGAATCAACTACTGTAACAAAAGAGTACATTGCACACTGCCAGTAACACTTCTGAGCCAACTTGTTATCAGTACGATCTGAACGCCAGTTGTTGTCAATATCATATACGATATTGGATTACAGCTGATCACAATGTGTTAGCACATAAACCATTGTAATCTCTACATTGCAATCTGGTCTGGCTGTGTAGGCATGTTAATGATACTACTCCAGGGATATAATCCAATTTGTGCACTATATCATTAAAGTTTCACAGGCAAGTTGTTATCATTGAATTCTAATTGCCGGTTATTTGTATATACGACATTGTATTCTAGCTGAATTAATTTCGCTACTACGTAAAGGTACGCGCGAAATATTATGATTAGGAAATGTGTGTTACAGATATTAAGTTTCCACCATGATAGTTGTGCTTTTAGCACCTGAAATTGTTACATTATTCAGAAATAATTACAGCAGATGACATTTGGGATACTGTATTTTAGTCTAGAATAAAGACTTAACTAGCGTACTTTTTAATTGGTTCCTGACAAACTTGGTATACATACAGTATTTGTACATATATTACATAAGTTCGTTGATTACGTTATTACGTTAGTTCGTCTTAACCAATAAAACGCTAAAGATTGTGGGCGTTCACAGTCGAGCCAAAATTTTAACTGAAATAATTTCTATTATAGATCCGAACCAATACACTTTTACATATATAATACGTAATTATAAAAAACCTCTTTTATTTTTTCGGTATATCTGAAGGTTTATATTTGCGGCTTTTCTAAGTTTGGTAAAGGAATGTTTATATACCAATTACTCGTCTACGGTTCATCGAAACGCCAGCCCCCATAGTCTGGGCTCTTGCGAATACTATTAGAATTAGAATAAAAATAGGATTTGTGTAATAATTTGAATTCGATATGGAGTTTTCCAGGGAGTTAAGTGTAGAAGGTAGTATTAACCCGTGTGTGGATTTAAGCAAAAAGTAGACTTACCTTTGTGGCTTAACGTCGAACGTTTTTTTTTTATTTTCTAAATATTATAGAAGCATTTACGGAAACTGGCTAACTTATTTTTAGGTGACTATAAAACAGTTGGGATAGTAACAAAATCTGAGCTCTTACTGATTTGTGGGATACAGAAATTAATAACCTATTTGATACAAGATATCAGTTTCTGTTCCACATACAAGTTTCGATAGTACTTTTAGAAAAGTTATTCAGTTATTGTCATCCATGTTTCCATTATTTGGGCGGGAGGCTTTACAGAAGACAAGTCCCTACCATCCATCCTCGTATTGTGGAAGATTACCAAGCTAATTTATTTTCTTTGCTAGACTGAAGCATGTTTTACAAAACGGTAGTAAATTATTCTTGCATTGATTAAATATTGACACACAAAAGCGGTTTTATATTGGGTTTCCTGCTTAAAGCGTTCCATATTTTCTTAGTGGGTATCATAAGTCTGAAGACTGCTTGAAGATGTCTTACTTTTATGTATTAAACAATGTTTTTATATCTCTATTTGATGCTACAAGCATTTGGCGTTGTTCACGATTGAGGAATTGGTAACAATAATGATTACAATAACTCTGTGGCTTTGAAGTAAACGATTGAATGAATGCTAAGATATAATTTCTCCCAATACCCATAATTCAGTTACTTCTGAATTTATGGGTAAGGTCATCATACTGAGAAGACCTTGTTAAGTTTAATATTGAGTAAGATTAGTTATTATGTTTGTATTTAGGGGTTTTTAAAACTACCCTAACTCACTAGTAGAACGGCTTCCACTAAGACTTTAGGTTTTCTAATTCATAAAAAAGAACCAATCTTGGTGCAGTGAAATAAAATAGCAGAACAATTTAATAGTCAATCTATTCCGATATATGAGGCATATACATTATTAATTGTTTTGGGTAAAACAAAACAGCCTTTGAGTACTCTGAGTACAACTATATAGTTTATTTAAAAATATATACACTGTTAAGAATCTGTTGTGGTATGAACAAACTATACTTAAAGGGAATTCAATACAAATTTCTGAGATCATAATTAAGGAATTGATTATAAGTGAGAAGAGGAGATATGGCAGATGACCTACATTTTCAATGACTATTGTACTTAGGTTATTTCCTTGCATCTTTGCTAACCAGTATAGTTGTTATATACAATTAAAGGTAATATTTTTCAGTTCTAGTTGCAATATGAACACTATATTCTACTTTAGTAATACATTCCTTTCTTAGTTTACTTCAAAATCATACATCCTGTAACAGACTGAAAACAAAATTAGGGATGCGAATAATTAACCATCACCCTTAATTTAACTATTATTATTCTTTGAGAAAGTAATATTATTTTACATTCATTATATGGATTTATGTTTTTATAGTTATAGTAGGGATTGCTTAGATATTATACGCAATTAAAATTATATTTGTTTATTTTGAGTAAATACTCAAACACTACGCTTTTTTACGTTTATATATTGTAGTTTTACAGTTAATTGTACGGAGTTAATTCCAAGCTTCTCAAAATAAACAATCTTATGAAGAGAAAATTATATATTGATACTTACCTACTTTATTCAGATTTCTTCAATCGTATATTTTCTAAAATCATCAGTACCTAAGTATGTTTAACAAAAAAAATTCTGCGTCTAGTTGTGAACGTGAAGGGATTGTTCTTACATAGTTTTTTTTAATTTATTTATCCGTTACAGTATCATATAACATCAGTTTTTGTATTATTTAAAGGTGCTGCTACATTCAAATCTTATATGTTAGTACGTCAAACTTTATTTACTTAGTAAAGTCAAGTTATTTTAACTAGTTTTTAACGTATCATATACGTTGATTTATACGTTTTGCAGTGCAATCAAGCAAGTGCTAAACTAAAACTGAACGTACAAACTACTCGATTTAAGTATGAAACTCCTCACAATCAACCAAAATCCAACAATTAAAAACAAGCGTAAATAATTCTAAACGTAACAAATAATTTGTGAAAAGTGATCTAGTATGTTTCGTATAAATATTTTGAATGTATAAAATATATAAAAAAATATAAAATATTTATCATCCTGTAAACACTCTTTCAATCCCCAGCCTAATCTCGTGATCAATACCAGACTATCCGAGATGACAAGCTGAGGCGATAATTCAAACAAGAATGTCAATAACAGTAATAAATCCTCGTAAACCTTTTGTAGCAGACTAAACTAACCAAAAATTCATGCACCATATATTTTAAAGGTTATTATTTCCTTATGTCTAATAATGTGTTGACATTTTATTAATATAATAACCCCTAAGTTGTTTACTTCTAATAATTCAGATATCAAAGACAACAAATGAAATATTTGTTTCCTTCAAAATTATCATTGTAATCGAACTAACCTGGTTATTTTGTAGTGATATTGGTTCCTGCTTGCGTGCTAAAAAGCTGAAAATTTTCTCTGTTGGGACAAAATAATGTAACAACCAACTTTATTAAAATTTGTCAACGAAAAACGATAAATTTACTAATATTGAATCTCCAACAATCTTTATATTTCCCCTCGTTATTTATTAAACTAGTTTGATTTTGAAATAATAAAATTTCCCCTATATGGATGAAGCCGTTCAAAAATCAGGCAGTCATCCTAGTTGTATGAGAATATTATAAAATTGTGCTGTAAATCATTTGATAACATATAACCCATAATTACTGGATTATTAAACATTATTCACTGAGGGTTAGCTAAGTCTGTTACTCGGAGGGTATAACTTACATTAAATGCTATCGGCTCCTTCGACACTACGCTGTATCAGTTTATTCTTGTCTTACATACAAGATAGATATCGATAGTAGTGCATGTCCCTCCATGGTATCTGGCTGACCGTCTCCTATCTTTTATATTTTAATTGGGTTTTTATTGCTTTATTGTATTCTGATATTTAATCATTTTTTACTTCAGCTTGTAACTCTCCAAAACGTTATACATCTAAGGTCTTTATTCTTTCTTTATCTTTAAAGTAGACATTATATTTTTTATATATAAGCCCTCTGTACTGCATTTTTTATCTTAAAGCAGATAACTTGTATACTTTTGGGTTTTATATTTTGTCATTTTCAACGTCAAAATGAGAAAAGCGGTACCTAAAGGTGACGATAACTCAGCCTGTGATTGTATATTTTATGAGACACCTCACTCCCAAGCTATTTACTATGAACGATGTGTTGCAATAGCTTTTCCCCACTGTACACATTGCCAGAAAGGTATGTATTGAAACGCTACTTTTCAATCAATTTTATATTATTATTAAGTCTGCTAAACTATCATATTTAACAATATATCATAGAGTTTTCACGGTCTTTATGGTAACGTTAACAATTAATTTTCCTTCCTTACATTCCAGTAAATCGAGTTTTTAATACATATGGTTCTAAAATTAATATAATTTACAAACAGTTAGTTCAAACAATTTCTTAGGAAACTAAATTCTTAAGATATGTTTGCTTTGATGGCCTGTTTTAGATTTACTCTGGTGATCTTAACTGATAAAATTATAGTATAGGAAATTGTAACTTTAAATAGTTGTTTCTGATCTTAATGCTTTCATTGTGACATTTGCATACATAATAATACAGATCCTCCTCTACTGAACAACTTCAAGCTACATTGATTGAATACTGCTAGTTTGACCTTTAGCAGTCCGTAGTGAACTGAGTGATTTGTGACCGCAACATCCTTAGGTACAATGTTAAACAGAGAAATCCTGTAGTTAGAGGCCAAATATTGAATAAATACCTGTGGCAGTTCCGTAGTAGTCTGAGCGAGAGTTGTGACCGCAACATCCTTAGGTACAATATTAAACAGAGAAATCCTGTAGTTAGTGGCCAAATATTGAATATACCTGTGGCAGTTCCGTAGTAGTCTGAGTGAGAGTTGTGACCGCAACATCCTTAGGTACAATATTAAACAGAGAAATCCTGTAGTTAGAGGCCAAATATTGAATATACCTGTGGCAGTTCCGTTGTGTGGTCTGACCTTTCTAAAAAATTATGTAAATTCTACATTTTACTCAAATGTATGGGGAATTACCGTACTTCACGCTATACTTCAGCATCTATGCAAGAACAACGTGAAGGATAACGTGGTTTCATGAGATTCATGAGTTACACCACTGCAGGGAAAAATTTAATGTATTTGTACCGACTAGAAGACGAGAGCTATTTTACATTAAAGAGCATCCAAAGTGGATGTTCTTGAAACAAATAAAGAACATTTCACCTAACAAAGGATTTTCAGCCATCCTAAGTTTTGGTGGAAGTCGAAATAAGATGATGTCAATATGATTATAATGGAAAATATTACAGATTTAAGATTATTTAAGATTCAAATTTTCTTAGCTTACCAGTGGTAACCAACCGTGAGACAGGTGAGTAAATGTTAAGTCAACTTCAGCTAATTATAAACATATCCATTAAATTAAGTCTTGCAGTCTCATTATACATTCCCTTACAGTGATACAATTATTATTTATTTGTCTGAAAGCTGGTTTTAAATTTATCAAGGTAGTAGGAACATAATGTCAGAAAAACTATCGTGAAACATATTTCCATACGATACCTTTCCGTTTCGACCTTCATTAAAACTAATGCGGCTGTCAATCGATTTAGCAAAACTATTTCTTTATCTGTTTTAAGAAAAACTACCTTTGGTTCTAATACAATGCAATTTGACTTTCGGCTCCTATACTAATAACTTATTCCTTATAATGTACAAGTAATTTTCATCCAAATATCGGTGGACTTTATACCTATTACAATACATTATGAAATAATCATGTAAATAGATAGAGGGAAGATTACTAGGGAAAGAGACAAAATGTACCGGTTCATTAGTGAGCTTTTTATAGAATAAAGGATGCTTAAGCGTCAGGACAAAGGATTAAAAGCAGTTCTCCATTAAACCATTACTGACCCTCCACAAGATCACTTTCCTTGAAGATCACTTTAGGAGTTGGTCTATACAGCATTCTGCAACTATATCTTTCTAAAGTAGCAAAGCTATATTTCTTAGAGCTATATAATTTTAACGAAGCTACTTGCCAAAAACGTAAAATACTGATTGCCATTTCAACGGACTATAACCCTGATATAACTAAGATTTTGAGCACTCTATTGTGATAATTATTTAATTAGATACATTGGTTTAAACACCACGTACTGAAATGAAGAAACTGAATCGGTTTTCAAAATTATTACAACCGTAATCATGGGCCGTAAACTGGTCTGTGCGAGGATCTCATCAAACACGATAAGGAGGATAGTCGATACAGTACAAGGCCGATGGTACTAACAAAATTACCTAGACCGTTTGGTGGCCATTGACCCTCTATACATGAACTTTGACTGCTCTAAGTACTACTACCTATATTAGTAATCAATCGTGAATACATATACATACTGCATACACATAATACATACTGTTACTACAGAAAGAAAATGTATCGTGAGTTTCAACGTTACAGTAACATAATTGTTGTTGTAATATGTTTCATAATAAGGCAGCTTGCAATGGTAATTTTTTTCAATTTAAAATTTAAAAGATATACCACATAAATCTGCATCAAAAATATGTCATAATTATTTTTTTCACAAGAATATTTTGTTTGGTTCATAAATGGGATTCGTAAATATCACATCCACACCACATGCAGATTGCATGCATATATTCGCAGCATGTAGCAAAGTATACAATTGCTTGCTTTCTTGCGTCTTGTCTCTTATAAAACTATGACAATAAAGGTAGAGTTCAGATTGACAAGTTCTACTTTAGAAACTTTTAATCATAAAAAGTTAAAGGCAAGTTAATCGATTTAGAAATTTAACTTCTAAGTCTAAGCATAGAACGTGGTCTTAACTAAGTAACATCACGGGTCATAATCTCTGAGTCAGCCGGCCACCTGTTAACAAGCCTGACCGTCCTTGGGAGACTGTATACACACCACGTCTCACCGCACTATACCACAAACTGTCGCTTCGTCCCTTAAATTAAAATTAAAATTATTTAATTATAATTTCATACAGTAATATACATCTATATCTTAGTTGTATATAATATGCATATAACAAAGTTGTCATATGCATGAGATAAAAAATTTAAATGATCCTAAAAAATTCAAAGCTCGATTGAGAAACCTATTGGTGTCGAGGGTGTTCTACTCTGTTGAAGAGTTTATGATGAGCCGCTGGGATTAAATTTGAAGTTAATTGAAATAAATTGGCTAGTCCTTTAGTTCTGTTCTAAATTGTAATCAGCATACCTGAAAACTTTTTAATGACTGAATTGACTTGCATTTAAATTGATTTATTTTAATTAGTTTAATTCATTTTAATACATGTATATTGACGATTGTATACAATCTGCTTAAATTGTGAACACAATAAAGATTTATTATTATTATTATTATTATTATTATTATGTCACAAAAATTTTATGTAAAATAGAAATAACTAATATTCAAATATTCTTCCGGAGAGTAAGTTTCTATTTTTATTCAACGAGTTACCACATTATCTCGGAAGATCTTTATTTCGGATAAAAATTGAGGATTACTCTCCGGAAGAATATTTGAATATTAGTTATTTCTATTTTACATAAAATTTTGGTGACAACTTTGTTATATGCATATTATATCACCGTTGTGTCTAGTTGGAACTGATCATAGATTATTATTCCTTCAGGATGAATAAAATAGACTTAAAATATAAAGAAGTGAGTTTACGGAAGACTAGTGTAGTTAACGATTATTGGCCTAAAATTGTTTTAATAGCTTCCTGTTCCACAAACACTTAAACACGTTAAATGAAGCACTCTTAACTAAGAGCAAATACATCGTGCTTTACTCACCACGTGCTTAAAATAGCTATATGTGATGTTTGTTTTATAAAAGAACTAGGAAAGGAGTATTTCTCAAATAAAAACATTTCAAAGAAAACCTAACACGGAAATACCGTTATATTTCACTATTACAAATACAAAGATTATGCATATAATCTACACAACAATGATATGGGAGTAAGCTACAATAGTGACTAAATTTACTACACTTGTAGTTCAATCTTGCGTGTACTTTTCTCTCATTTATACTCAATTTCTTTTCAACAACCAGATAAATATATGTCACCTTCTTTTTGAAATAATGTTTACAGTTGTTATACCTGAAGCATATTGGTTAAACATACATTCAACACATATACAGTAACTCAATTTCAAATATGTGTTTTACAATATCCAGTATATTACTGGACTTAGTAAAACGTAGCTCTCCACAAATGACGAAAAATTTTAGTGTTTCTGTCTTTGCTTAAACACTCAGGAAGCCGTAATTTTGCAAGGTTTTTTCCCAACTTTGTTTAACGTTTTCTCTTTTAACTCTAGAACTTAGTCCAATTTGGCTTTAGGGGCATATATACGAGATAAATCTATGTTTATCAATCATCGTATTATCGGTCCGGATATTGAGAAGATATCAACGAAATGAAAATCAAGGTTCATCTTAAGAAGAGTCTAATATGATCAGAATGGGTGTAACCCTTGGATGAGAACAGTGACTGGTATGAATCTTTTAATACTGGACTTAAAAAACTTCTTAATTTCGTACTACCCAATTTTGGCATGGATATTCTAAAACTTATTTATTAACTCAAATTTATAAAAATACCTTTAAAGCCAAAGGGCAGAGCTTTATAACGAAAGCAATCATTAACACTGATCTGCAGACTTTAATAATGGAAAGTCAAGTACAAGACTTATTACAAGCATATTATAGTGGTTTTACTCGTTGATCCCAAGGTCATGTCCCGATTTTAATCATATGACAAAACTTTTGGAGTCCTAGCATAGCAAAGGTGGGTTTTGACCACTAAAAAAATTTCAATGAAGGAAAAATTTAAATCCTTGTACTTGGAAACCTGTAGTATTTAAACTAGAGGTTTTATCTAAATTTTTACAAAATCCTCCATCCGAATACAGCCTTAGTATTTATAATTTTCTAAAGTCAAATCTGAAAGCTTAATTATTTTTCTATTTATTATTGGAGAGGCAATCAATAATATGCTTATTACATATTATTATATTTATCAAGGTTTAGCGGTTAAATTGCAATATATCTGAAAATCTCGCAAAATTTATATAATGTCTGTAACAGACGAATATTCTTTCTAGTCTAATAGTCTAGTAAAGTTTTAGTGACAGCTTTTAACAATATTTCAGTATCCTCAAAATGCATTCATGTATCTAGCTGTATTTATTTTGTATCTTTAAATTTATGAGTAGTCAAAATTGGTTGATATTAGTAAGCTGAAAATAGTTAAACCGAATACATGCAACGAAACATTGCAATATTTAGCTCTCTTGACCGGGCCTAAAGCAACAGTGTTTACAGCTTATTTTTCAAATAGAAATCTTCCTGCAATCAAAAATTTAACCAAATTAATGTATTTCATTACATACACAAATATGCAACGTTTGCGTAAGCTCTATGTTCAGTAGATCTTCACGAAGTAAACCTTCTCTAGAAACGAAATCTGTTTCCATCGATCTCAGCCTCATATTGTATGCAGGAAAAGGTAACACACACTGATATGGCAGTGCAGCCAACTGTGACTGTGTTTCTCTTTCTGTCAAGTGTATATGTGAGCCTACAAATTGCAGTTTTCTCTTTCTAAAGCTTTTGGTAAAATATACTTTTCCATTACTAAAGACAAATTGTTTTACCATAATATTTTATAACTAATTGTATTGTATTGTGTAAATTAATATAGTAATAATAAAGTAATTTTATACATTTATTTTCTTTACGTGTTTAAAAATATACTGCACAAACAGTTTAAAAATAATACCTGTATGCTCTAAAAACATACTGCCAGTGTATAAAACTTCATTAAAATGCAATTTCTTTATAACTAAGCGGCTGTTTTAATTCAGATTTAGTGATCATACCAATATTGTTCTCACCTTTAGCCAATGGGCGTTACTTAGGTCGTACAACAAAAGTAGAGATTTTAAAGATCCTAAATTCTGTATTCCATGAGGTATTACGTAATTACTAGACCTTCTGAAATATCAATACGATGTTTTCAGTTTACATCCTTTGACTGATAGTGGCTCCCCACGGCAAAGTCACGAAATATCTCAACTTATTAATACATTAGCAACGTGTTATACCCGATTAGACAAAAAATTTAAATATCACTTACATAATAGTTGCCTTAGGTTTTTTAATTTATATATAATATAATTTCTCAGGTTCTTAAACTGTGGAGGCTTGCCTGATTATTATATTCATAATAATGTGAACACTTTGTTAATGTTTAGTTGGAATTGCTTAATTATTGTAATAAATATCAGAGGGGCCGAGTTAACAGACTAGGACGTTAATTCTCACAACAATTTCAACAACAACAACGAATCCTTTGTTCTGTAACAACATATTGTCGAAATCAGACATTTATGGTGCATACATTTCATACGTTCGCAACTTTCTTATGGGTAATACTTGTATTTTTAGTATTTCTTAAACATTCGTAAATATAACTATAACGTATACAATTGGCTATGTAATAGCCAAAATTATGTGTATAGGTTATAATATTATTTTTTTCTCAAGCATTTGATGTTATGATAATCTGTTACAGTTGTAATTATTACCGAATAATAACAATGATAAGTTGTTACTACTACTACTATGTTGGACGTAAAGGATCCTACTATACAAACAGAAATATAATGTACATAATATTTTGTAAGATAATGATCTGCAGAAATATTAGATTAGCACGTACATATGAATAACAAGGTAGAGTCACATCGCGCAGTCAAAGCTTCCAGAATATTTTTGTTGAAAAGGTTTTCACCTCCAACCTATGTTCAGTATTAATTGTAATTGTAAATAATACACAATCCATGAAATATCCCACCTCTTATATTTTCAGTCTAAAAATTAGACTGCCAGATTATTTGTATAAATTTCCGCTCCGTATTAAAGGTTAGCAACTTCTTTTGTACTGTATTCAAATCTTTCTTTTAACATGAGCCAAACTCATAGGACACAATGCGTCGTTTTTTAAGATTTCTTGGCAAATAAATCTCTCACAGCCGTTTAAGAAGTAATTTTATGAGGTCAGTCAAAATAAAATTTACACAGAAGTTGATTGATTTTTTTATCTTATCAATGGTTATCCTTCCTCTGGACATATTGGATTGAACTCGAGGCTTGATCCGGGGTCAACTTACGAATTCAGTATATGTGTTCACATTCAATAACAAGGTCTAATTTATTAGTGGAAATTTATTTCATTCAAGATCTAAGTCCCTCTTAGGTGTGCTATTAGTTTAAAGAACGGACCTAAGATTCGTTAGTGCACAATACAGAAAGTTTAGCAAAATTAAACCTTCTGTAAAAGTAGGTAAAATATTTTCTGATTAAAATCTTTGCCTCTGCATTGTAATTGTACAGAAGAAAAGAATAACGGTGATACGCTTTGTTGAATGTCAATTGTTATGCTTGAATTTGTGCAGTCAATTACCGGCAGACAGGCAAACAAAAAGACAGGTAAACATTCACACCCTCCGTCACATGTTGAGTGTTTCGTTTCATTCCGTTCACCCAATTAATACTAACAGCTTTCAATTAAAAGTGAATTTGTTTAATTAACTGCCATGTACATGAAAACCTTTTAGTAAACTATTTTATGCCATTTACAGAACTGGTAACGTAAGTATAGCCAGTAATCTGATTGGAATGAAAAAAGCGTTAACTACTAATGAGAATACGAATTTCGATATCATCCATTACACAAGTTGTTCAGAAGTGTTTTATGTGGTCTGATAAAATTATAAATGTAAAAATAATTTAATATTAAAAATATGTACCACTGTATACTTTCATTAATTTAATGTATACCTTAAGACCTTGTATATTTTTCTTGCGTGGAAAAATTTCATAAAACTTTAATGGACAAAACTTTACTATTGTCTGATAATAACAAAGTTCTGTATCAATATATATTGTATATTATATGTTATGAAAAGGCGTTAAATCATTCAGAAAAAGCCTATAACTATAGGAACTTTGAACTACCTTCCGAGAATTTGTAAATATTCAGTATTTGTATTCATTAAATGAAAAATTTCTTACTGGGTCTCAGTTAGGGGCATCGATTTTATAGTGTTAGTTGATTAGACAATGCAATAAAAGAAATAATGTTAACACATATATTTTGTTTAAACCATTTTGTTCCACTTGTAGCTGTAGGATTTTTTTGCTCATCACTAAATAGGTATATTGAGAAGGAATGTCAGACATCCTCAGGTACAATATTAAACAGAGCTTGCGTCCAATTAGTGTGACAAACTTTAAACCAACCAGCCTGCGTATAATTGTGTACGTCACTTCATGTTGAATCCGTTCCGTAGTGGTCTGAGCGAGAGTTGTGGTCGCAACATCCTCAGGTACAATATTGAACAGAGCTTGCGTCCAATCAGTGTGACAAACTTTAAACCAACCAGCCTGCGTATAATTGTGTACGTCACTTCATGTTGAATCCGTTCCGTACTGGACTGAGCAACAGTTATGGTCGCAACATCCTCAGGTACAATATTAAACATAGCTTGCTTCCAATTAGTGTGACAAACTTTAAACCAACCAGCCTGCTTATAATTGTGTACTTCAATTTATGTTGAATCTATTCCGTACTGGACTGAGCAACAGTTATGGTCGCAACACCCTCAGGTACAAAATTAAACAGAGCTTGCGTCCAATTAGTGTGACAAACTTTGGACCAACCAGCCTGCGTATAATTGTGTACGTTACATCATGTTGAATCTATTCCGTACTGGACTGAGCGACAGTTATGGTCGCAACATCCTCAGGTACAATATTAAACAGAGCTTGCGTCCAATTAGTGTGACAAACTTTGAACCAACCAGCCTGCGTATAATTGTGTACTCCACTTTATATTGAATCTATTCCGTACTGGACTGAGCAACAGTTATGGTCGCAACACCCTCAGGTACAAAATTAAACAGAGCTTGCGTCCAATTAGTGTGACAAACTTTGGACCAACCGGCCTGCGTATAATTGTGTACGTTACATCATGTTGAATCTATTCCGTACTGGACTGAGCGACAGTTATGGTCGCAACATCCTCAGGTACAATATTAAACAGAGCTTGCGTCCAATTAGTGTGACAAACTTTGAACCAACCAGCCTGCGTATAATTGTGTACGTCACGTCATGTTGAATCCGTTCCGTAGTGGTCTGAGCGAGAGTTGTGGTCGCAACATCCCCAGGTACAATATTAAACAGAGCTTGCGTCCAATCAGTGTCACAAACTTTTAAACCAACCAGCCTGCGTATAATTGTGTACTTCACTTTATGTTGAATCTATTCCGTACTGGACTGATCAACAGTTATGGTCGCAACATCCTCAGGTACAATATTAAACATAGCTTGCGTGTAATTAGTGTGACAAACTTTAAACCAACCAGCCTGCGTATAATTGTGTACTTCACTTTATGTTGAATCTATTCCGTACTGGACTGAGCGAGAGTTGTGGTCGCAACATTTTCAGGCACAATATTAAACAGAGCTTGCGTCCAATTAGTGTGACAAACTTTAAACCAACCAGCCTGCGTATAATTCTGTACTTCACTTTATGTTGAATCTATTCCGTACTGGACTGATCAACAGTTATGGTCGCAACATCCTCAGGTACAATATTAAACATAGCTTGCGTGTAATTAGTGTGACAAACTTTAAACCAACCAGCCTGCGTATAATTGTGTACTTCACTTTATGTTGAATCTATTCCGTACTGGACTGAGCAACAGTTATGGTCGCAACATCCTCAGGTACAATATTAAACAGAGCTTGCGTCCAATTAGTGTGACAAACTTTAAACCAACCAGCCTGCGTATAATTGTGTACGTCACTACATGTTGCATCCGTTCCGTAGTGGTCTGAGCGAGAGTTGTGGTCGCAACATTTTCAGGCACAATATTAAACAGAGCTTGCGTCCAATTAGTGTGACAAACTTTAAACCAACCAGCCTGCGTATAATTGTGTACTTCACTTTATGTTGAATCTATTCCGTACTGGACTGAGCGACAGTTATGGTCGCAACATCCTCAGGTACAATATTAAACATAACTTGCGTCCAATTAGTGTGACAAACTTTGATCCAACCAGCCTGCGTATAATTGTGTACTTCACTTAATGTTGAATCCGTTTCGTAGTGGAATATCTGAGCAGTTTATTGCTCTATTTTAGTTTTGAAAGAATTAAGTATATATATGCCTTAAAAATATATATATATATATATAGATTTCATGGAATTTGTAACAAAAGAAAAAATTGATCTACCTACGTGGTTATAGTTTTGAGGAATGGCGCATCGTAAAAATGTATTTGGTTACAAGGGTGGCCACGCTTGTGAACAAACAATGGCGGACTGACTAAGGGTTTATGACACGTGATATTACATACCTACATTCTACTGTTCCTTCTGTCTCAGGCTTCAAATTGAATAACTTATCATTAAATTTTGATGATTAGATGTTTCTGAAGTTGAACTTGGCAAACTAATTTTTACCTCGATAGATAATCTATGTAAATATTTTGGCTGGTGAACCCAAAGATCTTGTTTATTGCTACATGTTATGATATTAGATTACAACTAAACACAAAATGTTAGTTCATAAATCATGTAATCCATTCTAGCAGTGTAAGCTTATTGTAGTAATGGTACCAGGGATAATCATGATGTTATGATGTATTGTTCCATTATGACTTAACTGTTCATTGTTGTCAATATCATGTACAGTATTGGATTACAGCTAAACACAATGTGTTAGTACATAAAACATTTCATGACATATTTTACCATACACACTCTCGTACCATACACTATTCAACGTATGAGTTTAGTGTTAGTCAAATACTGTTGCGTTTATAGTAGCAGATAAGTTATTCAATGGCACAATTCTTGTACCTTCACGATATCACAAGCTTTATGCAACATTAAAGCTGTGTCAATGAGAAAACCACACATTCAGTATATACTAAATGGCCATCTGGCTCTACCAGTGAGAGCTCTTTTATACACTGGGTGTCTCTGGTATCGAATGAATTTTCCATTCATTAGAATACTATTAGTTGAGAACCAAGAAAGAAAATCATATTCCACTAATGCATTATAGTTTAACTTTGAAAGTACTGTAACACTAAAAAGTAATTACATTCAGGCAGTCACTGAAAGTACTTGTTTTGTTACGACGAATACGCTGAACATTAAGCTGCGACTGGATGTACTCCTGTTGAAGTATGATATTGTAGTAACCATCTTATTCATTCCATGGTTCACTGACTACGCTGTTAATGTAAAATCTGTTACAAGAGATACTAATCATATCTCACTAGTACTCCGCGTTTACTGGATCTCTTCAGATAGTTGTCAAGCACAGATTTAAGTGATCTATCCTACGACGTGGTTATCAGTTTTCAGAGAGCTTTGGAACGGCGTGAAGCACAAGTAATTGTAACCTTGATTAATATCACTGTTTGTATTTACAAAGTTTACAAAAAAATCTTTATTCAGTAAAAATGCAAGTTTTACAAGATACATCCCATGCACCACTAAAACGAGCGCGTGCGGGAACTCGTTTGTGTTTAAACATTTTGCTTTATACAGATTTTCAATGTTGCAGTCCCAGCTATTTTTAACTTATAATTACTTTAGGCACTTCTTAACCTAAATTCTTTTAGAAAAACTCACAAAAGTTCTTAAAGTTAGCTTTAAATAAATCTCTGCAATACTATATATTACAAGTTAATAAAGCATTTTAGCATCAAAAAACTATAATATAAAAATGGTTTAAACAGTTAATTTTAATAAATATATATTTTTAATATGGCAAGATATAACTACAAACAAATAAATATTTAAACAGTAGCCATATAATAGAATAACAAAATTTACCATTTAATAATAATAAATAGCTGATACCAAATACGTGCTATGACAGTAAATTTATTCAATTCAGGTCCTTAAACTACATATACAAGCAACAAATATTCACAATATATTTATACTATGGTACAAGTAAATAAATTATTTAGTTTCAACTATGGTATATTTATTACATAAATAGGTATAGTATAATATTATTTAGTCTCAAATATGATACTATGGTATAAGTAAATAAATGATTTAGTCTCAGCAATTACAATAAATACTAAATAAGTTTAAAAAAAATTAATTAATATAAATAGAAATATTAATATAATATACTATTGAATATTTAGAGTTGTCAACTTAGGTATATAGCAATGTAGTAACTTATTAGAGATTTCGTCTTTAGTCCCCACACTTTCAGGTGATATAAATTTTATTTTATTTTATACATTGCATTAAAAATTAATTATAACTGAAATACCAATAATAAGAATAAAATAATAATTACTGAATCAAATTATTACTAGGTTTTTAATGAACTCATATACGAAATAATATTTACTGTGATAGTCCTCATAATAGCTTCCAGGACCATTAGAATTTATGTACACTAATTCTAATCTCTAAGCGACACATTTGAGCAGTTTATTACTTTGGTGTGTGCGTGAGTGCATTTGTGTGTGTTTCCATAATTTATACAAGAATGTTTGCTCCATCGTATGCTAGATTGTCAGTATCTTAGTATCATTTAAATTGCATTGACAATACACACAGGGTGATTCGCTTACACAAACGTTTTTTTTCAAACTCCTCTGCAACGCAAACATGCAGCCAATCTACGAGAGTCTACTTACAGACCCTAAAATGTAAGGCTATTAAATCCTAAGAATCCATTTCAGACCATTTTTCAAATACTGAATCTCAAAGTATGAGCAGAAGTGATAAGTGTATGTGTATGATTCTGTAGGTCATATTAAAATGAGACTTCGCGTACACTACGTCGACAATCCAAATTGCTACTGTATATATTTCAACAAAACTATACATAAATACTTTTATTTTGAAATAAAATAGTGTTATGTTACTACGTGAATCACCATCATAGTGATAATGAAACTCATAAAGGAAATGAAAAGGTGCCCTACGAATATATATTGCTACAATATTGCACTATCAGCTTATATTTAAAATACGATAAATTAGTTCTTGCATGAATTAGTCAATATTTTGAATTAATGGAATGTATACTGCATTGTAATATAAGATATTAGTTGGAATTTTCGAGAAAACACTTTTATTACTGCAATGAATATTGGTTTTAATGGTAATTAAAACGGGAGATGAACTAAAATATTAAATAGAAGATTCATCTTAAAACTACTCCCAGGGGCTTAGGATATTGTCAACTTAGACGACCAGACGGGCAGGGGGTGGGGTGGGAGAGGAGATTGGCTCTGAGTAATAATGCTTCTCGTTAATTTGTTCTTTCCAGTCGAGAGGATTACATTTCTTATCGTAAATCTCATAGGATTATTAATAATTGATTTAATATATCATCGCTTTAACCTCCAATGCAATTGCAGTAATGAATACTATGCATATGGAGCAGAATTAATTCTGGATTTAAATTAATATTAAAAGCCAAATACAGCATAACTAGATTTCGTGAATTCTACGTAAACTAAGTCATGTAATAAAAGAAATCAGACTGTTAGCAGATGAGTACTGAGTAGTGAGGATTGTCAAAAGTCGTATATAAGAAATTTCGTATTTGTGGGATTGTAATGACATGTTTATTATACAATATTCCAAACCCATGTACTATATTAATTAAATTATCGTATTAAATGCATCATACTTGGGTATATTACATTTTACTCGAATACAACAATTTTCACAACACTTCTCTAAACATGGTATAGAATTCTTCCTAGACATAAATTGCATATTGCAAATAATATGAAGCATAATTGCTTTGTGTAAATTTTACAAATAACTATTACTCCTAAGTTGAGTATTAAAATGTTGAGGAGAAGAGAATGTAGTGAGTCTTCGAGCTGATATTGAAAGCTTGGAATATATCGATTGTGAAGCTTATTTTTATTTGAAGAGTTGAGTTGGCCAAAGGAATTAATCATTGATTGCAGGAAAATATTATTGGAATCCGCCCGTTGGTAAATTCCGTTTATTTGTGCAAATTAGGAATTCACGGGTTACGATAGTTAAATAGTTATGGCATAATGAAAAACATAGGCTGATGTACGTGTATTTCCAGTTTTTATAACTTACAGGCCATAAGGCAATAATGATAGTACTTTAGAATTGCCTAGTCAATTTATTATTTTAGTACATTCTGACATTAAAATCGTTTATTACCATATATATTCTGTTATTTTTATAATTTAGAGTGTTCATAATTAGTTTATCAGATTTCTACTGTAGCATCCTGTAACCTGTTCTAGCTAGTATGAGTTAGCTTTGCAATGTGTCATTTGGAAATTAGAACAATCAAACATGCATGTGAGCTGTAGAAAATAGTTTTAGGTATAGGCTAGACATTTATAGATACTTCAGATATCACTGTCCATACATTTTCAGTGACATAATACATTGTACCTAGCAACTCATAGGGTTTAGTCTGTATGCTGGTTGTGGGTATTAAAGTAAATCCACTATGTTCTCCGTTTCCTTGCTACGCGTGTAGTAATATACCGTATTTGAAGGTTAACAAGAAGTAGATGGGGCTATATACGGAGACTTGGTTGTGCATGGGCTATTTACTGACTACGGCCGCAGGTGGTTGATGTTAAGTCTTGCACCCTTAATCGGCTGTTCATGTAGGAGCTCTGCCATATTGCTACGGAGCGTGTACTTTTGCCCCCTTACATTATTAAGTAGGTTGTGGACAAGATTATAACCCGTGTGGTGGTGACCTTCTATTCCTGTTAATTTTGTTGGGGCCATAACTTAAAATCATTACGTAAATTATATACCAACATATCCGTCTTTCTGGCTCTCTTTTTCGTTGTTTTTACCAGTGACCTTTTGTACCCTGGAATTAAGCAATTTTATTGTTTTACTGCAAGCACAGAGTTTGAAGCTTCAGTAACCAAACTATCGTTTTTTTTATAATGTCTGTTCATCAGTGTAGCTGGTTGATTAATGGATCCTGGAGGGTGATTGATTGACGTCCGCAAAATAAAGCATTAATTAATTATCATCAGGTTGTCATCATCAGTGAATTAACTTATGCACTTGATGGACTCTTATATCTCACATTTCTTTACGTATTTCTAATAGATCAAGTTAGATACGTGTATGTTACATATGAAATTCAATGGATGTAAAAGAGTATTAAAACCTCATACAGTAACAGTTCAGTTTTGATGAATACAGTTAAATTCTACTTAAAAAATTAATAATGTTTTATGACTAAGTAATTTAACATATTATACTGAATCTTCTGAACCAAATCACGCATTTATTATGTATTATGAGAACGTGTTTTGATAAATAAACCGCTTGAAAAACTCCTGGTCTGGTACGGTTTATTATTCACTCCGTGCTTTGTAAACACGACGCTCGGCGCCCTGTTGCAAAACCCGTCCTATTGCAATATTCATCCTGGGACCGCCGCTAAGAACCTAACTACGTGTATTCTGGAGTCACCGATATTTAGATTAGTGATCCTTCTCCAAAGGAATATATTTAGGCTAGACTCAAGTGATCTGTCCAAATGTATAGATCTAGAGTACAGGTAAAAAATATTGTTCTAAGCCGCATCCAACGGTGGGAAATAACGCATATTATATTAATAAGAGATGTCGAGTTAATAACAATTATTATTTTTAAGAAGAGTATTATTTTGTAAAACCAAACGCCTAAAGGCCCATTAGTTGACTATCCCCATTTTTATTTGCAGTTCTGGTTTTCTGCTTTCAATCTGTATTTATGACAGTTTAAATATTTTATTTTAAATACTTATGTATTATGTAAGGAATAATATATCCTAGTGCAAAACTGTACATTGATGGAACCCTAATTTTCGGAAGTAAAGGAACGAAGAATTCAAGCAACACAGAAAGATAAGACAACTCTAGATTTTCAACTAGCCATTCTCACCGTATTTGTCGACACATTCCTATACATTCCTATTTATATGCTGCCGTTTGGTAGTCTATATATGCTTTACATGTACTTAAACTTTACTCTGCTATGATTAAGCATAGGAAAATTGTGTTTCTAATAAACGTTATACAAATTTCTAATACAATTTGGGATCATAACTGCAAAGTAGAACCATTAAAGTATAGGCTATTACATTTCAGTTTTATTTATATAAATTTTCCGGGTTAGCGTAATGGATATATTTAAAAAAAATTATAATTATTTATTTATTTATTTATTTCGAACGGTCATACTTCTCCATTTTTATAATCAAGATCCATATAATTAACTTATAACAACTTAACCTTAACAAAAATCTCTACAACAAAACATGTGAAAGGCTGAAAAATAATATTAACATAATAAACTATGGCAAGGCGTGATATATAACAAAAAAAATATATACGTATATAAATGCTTTAAAACTGTAACAGTACCAACAAAAAAACAGGAACAATAAATAAACTATAACAATAGAAATAAAATAATAACTATAACATAATATAACAAGATTTTAGTTCTGATATAATTTATATCTATCGCCACAGTTTATAACTAATTTGATTCAAGAGTAATCAAATTCACCTATTATCTGGTTGGAGCCATTGAGCCAAACAGCGGTCAATCAGCTTGATTGTATTGCCATCTACTATACATTTGTGGTGCGATAAAACACCAATTATTATAAACGTCAAAATTATCATATTAATAAACATTACATACTTTAATTGGCACATATTTTGTAAGTTTTATTGATAAAATGATCAATCCTCAAATAATGATTTTTTTACACTACATAAATCGTGTAAATATTTAAGTTTATTTATTCAAATAAAATGTCTCACTATAATTTACTTATTGAACTTTTTTTAATAAGTGACGAAAGTATGAATAAGACCATTTTTTGTATTTATTATATTGTATTTAAAAGCCACTCGTTTATGTAGGAAAATACTATCCATTAGTTCAAAGCTAATTTGCATCATATAAGAACACAACTCAGCTTTTTTACAATCTGATGAATAAAGGAAATGTACCATTGTCTAAGAAACGAATCGGAAAGGGGGTAATCGTTTTGTGGAGGTGGGATAGAAGGGTAGAGAAAGAGTTACGTATGTCAGTATGGAGAACATGAGATATTTTTGTTTAAGCTGATTGGAATAATAACCATACGAAAGTCTGAAGAGGCGGCAATATTATTCGGTGGGCATGTATTTCGTAAATGAGACGTCCCCATTTATGAAGTCTCTATCGCGAGGGCAGAAGCGCCACAGTATATTTTCATGCCAAGTGCCCAACAAGTGATTACAGATCGAATAAATGTAGAATTATTATTAAGAGCAACTTACTAAACTACTATGTCTACAACGATCTTAGTAGATACATTGCATAGAAATCTGCCTATTGTACACACCCTCATAATGGAATTTCCGGGGTATTTGTCTCCAAAATCATTACTTCCGGAGTCCAAAAGCACTATAATTGTTTTATATATACATATATAATTTATTTATTACCGCTTATACCAATTTAATGAATTCTAAAAGTTCCTTGACAGGTTTTCTGATCATATGTTACTCTATTTTGGGTATTTAAACATATATTTGACAGAAATGGTTGAATACTATGTAATTTAACTATATAAAGTGTGTTGTCTATGATGTAGTGGCAACATACAAACCAGCAAGTAAGAAACCCGGGTTCGAGTCCCGGCGGAGCAAGTACTTGTAGTGATTCAATATTTATTGAAAATTTAATCAGACTTTTGCCACTTATACGAATTTAATATATCAAATTTGTGAACATGATAACTGCCGCAATATTAAAAATATTTTGTCTAAACTCAATATACAGGTAGTACTTATACAGGGCAATCCTGTAGTCAGTGACGAAATGTTGAGTGAACTGGCAATTCCATAGTGAACTGAGCTAGAAACTTTGAACCAAACTACCTGCGTATGAATGGGTCAATTCAATTTGTTCTCCACTCTTTATTTCGTGAAGGGTTTTCTTTAATTTTCTGTAAGTAAGTAATTTTTACTGAACAAGGTATGTTACTAAACAAATTATGATGACACATTGCTACTCATTGCTTTTTAGGATCTACAGAAGGTTTGTTTCACAACCTACTCGATCAAAATCTAATTTATAATAATTGCTTAAAATAGATTACATTTGAGATCTATAACCTTTCTGAGTCCTATTATTGTCCTCCTGAAAAAGGAACTCAAGATTTGCTTCTGCCGTTGTGCAAAACATTTTTTAAGAAATTCTTCATTGTAAAAAGAAAGTCGGTAAGAAAAATTTAATACCTTTTGCTATATGTCAAGTGTTATGTTTGAATGTATACTTTCAATTACAGACAGACAATGAAACAGAAATGCAGATAAACGTTGTAACCGACACATGTCGAGTGATTTATTCCGTTCATCAAATTAACATCAAATAAACGTGAGTGCACGTTATTAGCTGTTTAAGTATTATACTGCTATATACCTGAACACGCTTTAGTAAACTATGCAATACCATTTCAAAAACTGTTAACTTAATGTCAGTGTGACATTTAGTACGACTAAAAAGTATGGCTCATATCCTGATTGAAATGAAAACAAATGTATATTGGTGAGAACACGAATTTTAATAGCATTAAATAAGCACACCAAATCATTTGGCGTGGCCTATCTAATTACAAATGTAAAAACGGTTTAATCCTGCAAATATGAACTTCAGTTTAGCCATACTTTCATACATTAAAAATCATAATAATTAATAAAATTTGGAATCTGAAAACGTTATGTGGTTCGAGAAATACTGTATTTAAATCGAAAAGTTTTATTTTATCATAATATAAGATTATTTTTATTGTGATAATGTTCTGTATACATTTATAAAGCATAACATACGTTGCTTATAGTGTATAACTACCAAAGTTTTGAACTGCAATACGATCAATAATTAATATTAAGCTACTGATGTGCAGTATCAGAATTTCATCATTACAACTGGCACGGAACTGTGTGGGATAAGACGTGGGTCCACGTCACGGCCTCCTTGTGTACACATTGCGAGTAAGCTAAGTACACATGGATAATAGCTCCCTATTGACGTGACAACGTCTTAAATTAGGTTGCGGCTCGGAGTCACTCATGAAAAAGTGTAACGCCCGGTAACGTTACGATGCCTGTCCAGTGGGTCCGCCACACGGGATCCGCACGGGATAAAGCAGATAACTGTGGGACCGCCGCACGGGATAAAGCAGATAACTATGTTTATTCGTGAAAATGTGGAGTGCTTAGATTCGTCATTTACAACAACTACAACAATAAAGGTAAATAATTGTACACTGATATTTCATTATCGTAAACTATGATTGATTGATTAATTGTTAGATTGACACAAAAGTTGAGAAACTGAGTTTATAAGTTATGTCATACTATTGACAAATGTTGATAGTGTTAAGTAAATTATTAGTTTAAATCACTCTGCAATCAATCGTAATTCAGTCGATTGAGAAGAAACAGCGCGTATTGCTAGTCAAACATTTAAAATAACAAATTATAACCTCTAACCTGTCATAACAGTGCGACCAAACAAACGAACTAAACCGACCAATCACCACGCGCGGAGTTAGAATTTAACTGTGTTTAGCAAGAATTTCAAATTCCAATTTTAGTAAATGTTTTATTTAACTTTACCATGTACAATAACAAATTTTAATTTATTTCAAATTATGTACAATGTTTTAGTAAACAAAATATATTTCTATAGTTAAAATTTGTGCAATTCTTATTTTCATTCAATTCCTTGTTCCTATTGTGCAATTTAATAATATTCATATCAATAAATATTCTACCGAGAAAAAGACGTTGTCACGTAAAATCTTCGCCCGTAAAACCGACTTTACAGGCAACCATAATTTTTTTTTACTAATAATCTTGAGTCTATAAATAAATATACTTATGAATCGATACCTCAGACATTCACTATTGAAAATACTTAAAAGTATTTACATTTTATAGTAAAACTCGTACACAGATTAAAAGCACCGTATTACGATTTAATACTCAGTTTTAATATTGAATAGCAGAAGTAATTTTTTAAGCAGTTTTGTAATTGTACTGATTCAAACAAAAGAAAAATCTGATGTATAACTATTATTTAGGAATGGTGCATCGAGTTACGTTTAATAGATCACAATGTTCATTAGCTAGTGAACAACAATGGCAGACTAAGTAAGGGTTTATGACACGTGATATTACCTACCTGCAGGCTACGCGACGTTCTACGCTGGCTCCATATCGATTACCGTAACGTTAACTATTGATAATTACAAGTTTCTAAAGTAGAACTCTCAATCTCAGAAGAACTGACAATCTCAACAGTTCAAGTTTGATTAGAGACAAGAAGCAAAAAACTGCAGCCACTATGGTCCAGTTAGAGTTGATTAAACAATGAATATTTTACTCATTTATTAAAGGCAGGCTACAGTGTTCCACATTTTACACAGGTACTCAGTAGTTATTCATAAGCCACATAATTTACATATTATTAAGGGGTGTGAAACAATGATTGAAGTGAAACACATATAATACATGTATATATTTACATTTATTTATACGTTTGTGAACATTTGTGAAAAAATTTTATCTCGTTTATTTCAAAATTTAGAACGATATTGACAATTTCCGTCAAATTTTCAAGAAATTTCGCGCATCATCTAGTGATACACTATTGTCTGTGCGGGTGTGCCGTGTGTTTGTGCTCTTGACTTATATGCAGTGCCAGCATTTGGGACAAATATTCTTGTCTAGAATTGAAGGTGTTTTCGGGTATGACAATATTTAATTTTTTTAGTGGCAGTCCAATACCGCAAATTTTAGCTTTTAAGTGCTTGCTTATGCTTAAAATTTCTTACGTCTGACTGAGAGGATACCTTTCAATTCTCGAAACACAGTGCCATACATTTTGTAACATATAACGATGGGAAACGTCCAAAATTCTACTAACATTTCAAACCTACCATCGGTAATAAAAATCTTTCAACGAAGAAAACTCTAACTTAACGATTTGTAGGTAAATGTATTTGGGCAATATGTATATAATTGTCGTATATGCAATTAATTTCTTGAATTGCTTCCCTATATTTCATTAAAATAAATTAAATTAATTCCACTACGTATACCACTACGTACGGGGATTTTGGATACATCCTGTTATCATAAAAGTGCACACACACCTATGCTTTATTAAAGGCTTATACAAATTATTTTGTAGAAAAAAAATGTTTAATCCCTTTTACTACTGGAAGGATAGTACATAATTATTTATTGAAACTGATAAATTACTTGCGCAAATTTCTAACATTATTTTTAGAATAAAATGCCGATGCCCTTACGAGTAGCTGGACTTTACAAGAAGGAATAATTGAATATTTTTATCCATCTTAGGTATCTTTCGTAGAAATTGTTCAGTTTTAAGAGGCCACTCAATATGCTTATAACGGTTTTAATCGTTCAATGTTTCAAGATGATTAGTTCCTGAGTTCCAAATTATTTTACATGTTTTACATATTTTACATTATCTAACATTAGTTATAGTTAATTCTAAACCTTATTGGAAATTATTTTGGCTATTTATAAATTATAATTAGTTGTGTGTCATTGGTAAACTTCACTATTTTAGGTTTGTTACTTTTGGTATAATGGATTTCAGCCTAAGATGGCTTTTGGAAAGCTTATATGTATAATACAAGAAAAAACTATGCTCAAATATCAGGACTTTTATGTCTAGCAAAAATATTCAAGTTTTACTTACTTATGACAATTTTTTGTCTTCAGTAAACATCTGTCGATGGGCAAGCAGACATCCCTTACTCGCTCCTTGCTAGGGACCGCTTAAAGACCCTACCCTTACAATAAGTGGGCCAAGTTACCTGGACAGTGGGAAGTCTGTGACTGTATCAGATTTCAAATGCTTCATGTAAGAGGAAGGTAAACTCAACATTCGTATTGAATCATCCCTTCCCACCATAGCTGCGTTATGTGTAGAAGACACGGTTGTTACACGGTGCTTTGGGATCGTTCAGTTAACATAATAATGCCCTCAATTGTACACCTGAAGAGACAATGAGAATATCCCTTCAGACGAATATGACTCCAGATTTCATGAGTCAAACCTGCGAAACATCAGATCTAAGATGCTTCACGTAAGAGAAAAAAATGAACTGGAGTTAAACTTAATATTCGCAATAAAAATCCATTTATGTTGTATGCTTGAATTTTTATAACAATAAAATACATTTATAATACAATATGTAGTACTAAAAATCAAAAGTAAAGTTCTATAAATAAAGAGTTTTCTAAAAATATAAATTATTATCAAAACCGTTGGATCCGCAATGTGGCCTGAGAAATGATTATAATTAGCAATGAGTGAATATAATTAGCAATGAGAGCTTGTTATTACATACAAGAGCAACAGCTCTTAAAACTACCACTCGGTTGTAGTTGCTTTCATCGCAAACATCAAGAGTTATGTTCTCGTGTTTATTCATCAGGCGAAATTTTAATGTTACACTTCCAATGTACAGAGTATTCTGTTTAACTTTCGCTAACACTGGAGTTAACTTGTATTGGAACACAGTGATAGCTCAGTTTGGAAGTTGAAACAGGCTGGACTACATGAAAAGAGTCAGAGAAAATACAGTTGGTCAATACACGCACGTAAAGCGTGATTATAAGGTTTAATAATAATATTTTCTTTGATTAAATATACAAAAGGAAGATTTAAAGAACTGTTTTTGATTCAACAATAGGATTCAATCAAATTTTCATTGGAAATACGTTTATTGAATAATTTGTATTAATACCTACACATAGGTAAATAGTGTCCTTGCACATATGGCCACGTATACCTTGATTATACTAGATCAAAATACTGAGTCATTTATAAATTACTAAATACAAGTACACGTACCAGAATCGATCGACGCAAAGAAACACTGCAGAGTCTTGAGTTTTAAAAAGGAGTTAATTTGGCCTGTACAGCGATAAGGTCTGCCTTTATATATAATCTATACGTGCATAAGTCCTCATTTATACGGAGCAGTTCTGGTTTCACCAATGGTAGGTTTTACAGCACCAAACAAAATATAACAATGGAAGACCTCAATGGTTTATTCAGTCACTTGCAATAATATTGATGATAGATTAATTCTAATGATTAAAGATTAACTGCATCGTTTAGTAAATTTTATTTCAAAATAGTTCCTAACTAACCGTTTTTACACCCACATATCGCTTACAGGCTTCACTGAACTTGCAGATTTTTAATACCATACCTCATAGAATTCTTTGGGTGCCTGCTGACAAATAAACAGACAATGAAACACACAAAGCAGGGTTTTATATATCCATTCCGGCATACATACGAGATATGTCTTACTAATGACGGATAGGGTACAATGACGTTTAGCCAAATTCCATGTTTAGACATGCAACAACATGGCAGTCATATTTAACTCTATATAAATGAAGTTGCATGCAAAAACTATAAAGTCTACAGACAAAATCTACCACCACGTATTGGGTCACAAGCTCCATAAACATTTTTGTTTATTAAGTTAGGTTTCGTAGCAGTATATACTCAGACATTCCAAAAATACATATGATGTTATATATGTTGGGGTAGTTAGACCACATGTCACATATTAAAATATCGTATGATTGTAAAATGTTACACATTTATTTATACTGCTATTTATAGTTAAAATTAGGTCCTAATAAAGTCAATTTTAAAATATTTGCCAACGCTCAGCCAAATCCCATGGTGTTACATGCACCACCGTTACACTAAATGTTGCTTCTATACAAATGAAGCTTCATGTAAAGCTTAAAGTCAATAGGTCAATCGTTTTTTGATACCTATCTCGTGGACATACAGAAGAATAGACATGTAGACAGACAGACAGAAAAGGAAATGTTCAAGTGAAACAGACAACTCTTTTGTGGAACATCTCGTCCGAGTCACTTGAACTGAACAACGCCTTGCTACATCCTGCTATCATAAAAGTGCATCGTTTTTGTTATGGAGTGTTTAGAAGTGGCACTTCCTTTAAATGGAAGAGTATGGTGAGCAAAATTATATGGAAGCCTTTTGGTTTCAACAGGATGCTGCCACGGCTCATACAGCCTTCGTTCACGCCAGATCTTGCAGGAGGTTTATAAAGTTCGACCAAGGACCTTAGAAGCCCTGAAGGAAACAATTGCTGATGTCATTGCTGGAATAACGCCAACTATGCTGGGCAGAATTTTGGAATATGAACTACTTAATGTGCACATCTCGTCAAGGTTGTCACCTGGAAAATATATTTTCAAAACCTATTAAGAATAAAACAGCATTATATGTAGTTTTTAGAAATAAAAAGTTTAATTATCTTAGATGTGTTATTACATTTAAACCTTCAAATCAGGGAGACCATTCTGCCCTACAGTGAGCTTTCACCATAAATATCAACGATTTTTCAATAGAATTTCCTACATTTTGGTATTACAGAAATAAATGTTTTGATATTAAATGATCTTCGTTATTTTATTTTAAAAATTAAGATTTAACTAAACCCCAAAAAATACAGTTTTATTTACCAATTAAGTAAATGACAAATGACGCCCTCGCCAAATCATTATGCATTTAAACGCTAATGAACAATCAGAATAGTAATTATAGTTTCAAATTAATCGAGCTCTGCAAATATAATTATGGAACCAGATATGTTTGTAACGTATGTACAGTTTCCAAGAACCAACCTAATCAGTGTGACAACAAATACAAAATGTAATTTGACTCAATTCTAGTTTGTGTGCGATGCAAACTGCATGTTTTACTGACGATGGTGCTCACATTCATTCGTTTGCCACATTCTGTATTTGGTAAATTTACAAAAACACTTAAAAATTTAGTCGATTTGAAGTTTGCACGATCATCAAGTTGTTGAGAGATAGTAAAGACTATGATATTTAGAATGAAGATTCGCTTTTGTATGTGTGCATGTCATTCCAGAGGTTCTGGCTGAATGTTAGCAAACGTTTTTTCACTGGTCTGATGGGAAACCATTATGGCAACGAGAAAGTCACAGAATAAATAAATTGGTACCAAACAAAAATATGAACTATAGACACTACATTTTTCAGAACGCATTGATTCTACATAGAAATAATGACTAAGATTGTACATGTCCTTTCATTGAATTTGGCTGAACGTTATTGAAGCCTATCATTTGGAAGGTCTGAAGAACTTATATTTTTTGTGATAGTAGGAGGTACAAATTTCCTTTTTGTATGATTGTTTATCTTTGTGTTATCAGGAATAAAATGAACTATAGCCATAACAGTTTACATACAACCTCGGCGATGCTTGTTACAAGAAATGTGGTATGTCGTGTCCGTATATTCTAGTTAAATCAATATTAAATACTCTTTCAGAACATATCACAACATATCACAGTTAGTGTAACAAAATAATTTAAAAACGTATTGGATATCACTGAAATTAAAACAGCAGCGTGACTGTATATTAACCCTATCATGCAGAAACAGTTACACATATGAAGTTTGATAAATCCATTCCCTGGACAGGTAACTACTGTGACATTTTGATGTCATCATTGTATGTTAATAACTTGGTTATCGTTGAAAGGTTAACAGTATTGACAGTCAATGCCAGATAATTAAACCTTTAATAGATACTGTCAAGCAGTCTGCCATCTAAATACATAACTGTCAGTGAGTAAAGAGATGCCCTTTGGCCTATTCTCGAATTCACCAAATCATTCCTGTAGTATCTAGTAAATAGAAGGCTTTATCACTAGCGGTTGCAGCTAATTATTAATTACTTTACTTCATACATATAATACAGTAGATATTGATCTTAGATAATTATAAAATAGTGCGCTTTTCTTTCATTGGTTAGTTTATAAACCCAAGAATAATAAAAGGGACTTTATGTTCATGTGTCAAACATAATTTAGTTGTTCATCTGGCTTACGGTGTTGACCGTGTTCGAAGATTGCTCATTTTAGAGTACTATACCTTCATAAAATACGTTTATTCAAAGTACGCCATTACATTGAATATAACTTTGCATACTCTTTGCTACTACGTTTAAGATTTTTCAACTATTTAAAGGCTTAGAAAGTTTTATGTAGCACATGAAGTAATATTGTGTTTTTCAATAAAATGCCTAAGTAAATTTTAACTTTTAATATTAAATGTATGCTTTGTTCAAATGTTTTATATTTAACGGCATAAAACATTATGCGAAATATTTCATGTTAGGTTTGAATTTATATGAAGAGATAATTTATTAAGGTACAATGCGAGAAAGCACATTTATTTTGTTCGTACTCACTACTACATCTCTCAAACCTTTAACTGCTCGTCATCCTTTGAGTGCTATGAATGCCCTGTAAGAATTTCACTCATACTTATTAAGGAATTAAAGCAATACCTTTAGGAGTTTTAGCACAGATAGACGAGTAAATAAATCGGCTCTATCGTGTCTTTAATATACAACATATAATAATTTGTAGGTAAAACAAGCGCTTACTTGGTTTCTAGTCTCTAATATGTCAGCGTTAGTTGGTGAACAAACTTTACCGGGACAAAACCGCAACTGCCCACATTGTTCTCTTCCGCTTTGATACTCTTGTAACCACCGATGTTTACTCGTCTCTTTTCTTTGCTATAAATTGTGTAGTAAGGGGCGGTTGGCGTACTAGCTAGGAAACTTATCAGGTCAGAGCCACTACTGTCATCATTGTTTCCTTCCGCTTTGATACTGTTGTAACCACTAATGTTTTCTCATCTCTTTCCTTTAGTATAAATTACATCGTGCAGTAATGTATACCGAGAGAACCCTATTACCAGATTTAAAATATCTAGGCGCTTTCTTTCTATCAAGAGTTTTTGACAAACAACGACTGGATTGTAATAAGGTTGTTTCGGAAGAGCGTATTAAATGGTGGTAAATTCCCGAGTCAGAAATTGCACATTAAAAGGGATCAATGAAATGTTTTCACACATTGAGAAAAATAAGTATACCTGATTTTAAAATAAATATTATAGGAAAAGGTAGTGCAGTTTGAACGGTAGTTTTAGAGTCGAGAAGATGTTGGGTAGATTTGGGGTTTGATAAAAAGGTATTACGACTTTCCGTTTTATCCGTTTATTTGAATCATACGTAATTTATTTACTCATAAACTATTTATGGTCCGAAGGGTTGATTAAATGTGATTGTTCAGTTCAGATCAAACTCAGGCACTCAATTGTGCTTCCGATGAGTATAGCTTTTTATATAGATTACACTACATTTTGTGGTATAGGTGTCTCTGATGTCAAATCGATTTAAAAAGTTTTAAGCTTCTTCGTCACCGACTAATTTTCAATGTCTTCAAATGAACATGACTCCGGATTCCAGGAGCTGTACTAAGAGGAAGGTGAACTGGAGCTAAACTCAACTTTCATATAACTTATTTAGTACCTCTAGAATTCTTATGTAGATCAGTTGTTGCTTTCTCCAACTTCAACGATATCATAGAGTACAGAATAATTATACTTGTTATTATAAAAGGCAATGCCATAAAACACAGTCTTATTCCTCTGGGATAGTGTTATTTAATATGCGTGTAATTTTGGAATTAAATAGGCTAGATTTATTTAGCCTTAGTGTATTCGCTTTAAAGGTCATTTTGTGGTGATAAATTCTAAATATTAAATAATATTTTAATTTAGATTGTGCCAAAATCATAATTATTGTTTAGGCTCGGTTAGATTCTCTGGTTTTTAAATATGAAAAAATGTAGTCCTATACATAATTTTAAATCTTGCATAGCTATTGCCGACTGCTTCAAAGGGATTCCTTGGAGTAGAATTCTGACCATCTTATACTTATGACATTTTATAAGGTAAATGATTTTGTAAATAATCCCTGAGATCTAAGAACGTCGTGAAATCTAATGGTTATTCATTAGAGAATTTACACTACCTATATAAATGGAAACATTTCGAAAACATTGGTACATTTATTGAACACATGGTTGTGCTTTCATAAATCAATGTTTACACATAACAGTTGTTTCTTGAATTCGGAAAGATATATATGCTGTATGAATTGATACGTAACTATTAAAATAATACAACACTGAATAGTATTTACGTATTATTTTAGATTATTTTAGGATTATAACCTTTTAATCAGTAATTTATTGATGTATATTGTTTGAATGTATTTTTTGTAACAAATAGGTTTGTGTATTATGTTAATCAATTCTATAATTGATATCTATAATATTCTAATTACATATAGTGGTTCTGAACACTTGAAAAATGAATCCAGCAAAATAAGGAAATGACACAAACAAGTATAGGTTGTGTTTACGCTAGAGTAGATGACAAGAACATGACAGATGTGACCAGTTCATTGGTTCATACAGACGTCACAGACCACTACATGATACAGTTGGGATAGTGGTTAGCGGGTTGTGGGATTGGAGAAGTGCCTAATAAAACCAAACTGTTTGATCATCTGATAGACATCGTTTATTTCTCACCTGTCGCGTAACGCGAGTGAAAAACTATTCTGTTTTTCAAACTTTTCCAAAATTTAATATCACAGAGTAGAAAGCATTTTTTAATCAATACACGTAATGTTTGAAAAACTCGTGGGTTTAATGATTACATTATTACATTATTACTAACTATTTTGCGATAGTGAGATATTACGAGTTAAACTTTGATCAATGTAATAATGATTTAAAAGCAACTCGGAAATCAATAAATACATTAACTAGATAAACTAATAGACATAATTAATTGTCAAAAAATCAAGCTCTAACGTATAGTTCAAACAATATGGCAAACGCAATTATATTCCCACCCCCCCCACCCCAAACCCCCCAATGTGGTCAGTACTGACGAAGATTCAGCTGATGAGGACGGTCAATGATAACGGTCAATTGATAATTTTAGTTAAAATAAGCTTCCTGCCAATGTGGAGAAAAAATTTGTTGTTATATCAGTTATAGATTAAAAACAATAACGTTTTACAGCGGATTTTAAATTATATATTATAATATTATGTACTATAGATTTTATTTTATATTTAGTTTCATATTTATTGTGATTTAAAACCCAGAAATTTCTTTGAAACCTAATTTTAGTTCCAGTTAAAAAAAAGAATTTCGTCCATGGTCTTGTCAATATCTAAATTAGTTATTTACAGAAAACCTATTAAATTAATTATTATATAGATAAATATTAGACAAACGATTTTCGAATTAGCAGCATATTTAAGTGAAAAGATAGTTGATTGTTTTTTTTTTTTTTTTTTGTTCCTTTCTGCAAGTTTTATATATATATATATATATATATATATATATATATATATCATTATATATATATATATGATCATATCATGATATATATCATTATTTTATGAATGAATATAAATTTAATTCCATTAGTATCTTTTTTTTCCTAATTCTGTTTGATAAGGTCCTCACTTAGGCAGTTCCCCAAGAGACAGGCAGAAGCCTGAAAAGGAGATTGGCATCTCGTTTTATAATAAAAAGAATGACACTAAGATATTCAATGCCTAACTACCTATACGTATTATACTAATGAAACTCATTATTATGCTGTTTCAAATATGTGAGAAAGATTTGACATGTTGGTTGAACTGACGTTAACATTTTTATTTTTATAATTAGAATTGCTTAAGTAGGGGCTTGGTAATGTTAACTTTGAACACACGGTTCAAGTTTAATTAGAGACACGTGATGCAAATTACACCCATTAGGCTGCACGTGGAGTAGTTTCGATAAACTGTATTTTGTGAAGTTTAGTGTCGCTCTCATACAGTACAGTTTACGCCTGTAACCATGGGGAGGATTAATAAGATACCAACTTAGTAGAAGGATTACACTTTATTAAAATATTAATAATATTAAATTAGTAGACATAAAACTTTAACAAACTACTTTGCCAATAGAATATGTTAGTCATAGAAACTTGTTTTCTTGTTAAACACCTACGTTCACACACTATTTAATTGCTTTTAAAGTTTTGTGCATGCTTCCTTTTCCATTTTGGCACCGAAAAAACGGTTAATTCTATTCCTTGGAACTAAGTTTTTATTCATACCACATAACGAGGTGCTAGATCGAGTTTCCATGTACACTTTTCATGAAAAGCTAAAAAATTTAATTTTTATTTTTCCAACTTCCCAATGTCCTCGTGAAATTTTACTCACACACTTTATTATTGTCATAGAAAATCAAAGAATATTCTTGAAGATCATTTTCCTATAAAGGTCGAAATAGGGTTACAACCGACGAAGAACTATCTTTTTGTTTTTAAACTTGCCACTGGCCTTGAAAATAAATTTGTACTACACGTTGCTTACGCTGTTAACTAACAAGCAACAGCTGGGTTGCTGGTGGTTACCTTTCACGCCTTAAAGAAGCTGATATGTGCTTGACCCTGTACAATTACAATTAGGATCGAAAATAGAAAATTTTTACAAAAGGAGGATTTTCAAACCGAGTATTTATATGTTTTACCATGCCAACAAGGTACACTCTATTGTCGCATGTAAAATATTTATACCAATATTTTGATCGAATTTAACCAGAAATGCTCTTTTACACGCTAAATATCAAATATGAGGCAGTGGCAATTTTTATATAATTTTAGTCGTAACCACTAAAATAATACGCACCATAAACACGTCTATTTCTGATTAAAAACAATTATGGGGCTCTATCACATTACATAAGTTTTTTAACTAAGTTTACTATGGGGAACTTCGTAACCCACCACTTTGACCTTCAATATTTCATACAAAGTATTTACAAGAGTATTTTTAAGAAATTCACTGATACTAATAAAAACTGTTTCTCTATCTAACTTCAAAACCCCAAAACTTTGCTTTTTAAACTTAAAGTCACATTATTCGGAAGTAGATTAGTAGGCTGGAATATTTTCCAGTGACCATCACTTATTTTAAAAAGTGTATATTAAACCATTTTAAAAAGACATTCATATTACTTACCGGTTATTTAATAGGAAATTGTACGCAAAGCCGTGAGTAACTGCTAGTTTGATTGTTATAAAATGATTCAGTGAGTGGATGGATCATACGTGCACAACCCAGAGGATGAACGAATCTCAAACAATGTTTTAATAACCTGAAGTAATGAACAAATTCATTAGCTTGTATTGTGTTGAATCTCTTTAAATGGGTATGGAAATACAGTGGGAGAATAAGTAAGGAATAATAGTTCAAACCAATTGAAAGATTCACCAAACAGATATCGAGAAAATACCAACAGTACTCTAAAATTTACCGTGTTTAAAAGCACTATAAAATTGAGAAGATAAGAGGAATATATTCAGTTTGGACTTGTAAATTGTTGAAATATTAAAATACCTTTTATAAATAAGATGAAAAATGTTGCACCTAAATAATTATTGAGGTGCAGCTGAATTTGAAATTCAGCTGATTATAATATTATAATCAGCTGAATTTCAACCCATAGAGTTGGTGTAACGATGGAACAGGTGTACACCTAATAGCCAGTGTTATCGATAGGTGCTACTGACAACAGGTAACAATATCAGGCACGATATTGGATTAGAGCTGAACACAGTGTGGTAGTGTATTATCCATCGCATCGGTGTAACGATGGAACAGGTGTACACCTAATAGCCAGTGCTATCGATAGGTGCTACTGACAACAGGTAACAATATCAGGCACGACATTAGATTACAGCTGAACACAGTGTGGTAGTGTATTATCCATCGCATCGGTGTAACGATGGAACAGGTGTACACCTAATAGCCAGTGCTATCGATAGGTGCTACTGACAACAGGTAACAATATCAGGCACGATATTGGATTAGAGCTGAACACAGTGTGGTAGTGTATTATCCATCGCATCGGTGTAACGATGGAACAGGTGTACACCTAATAGCCAGTGCTATCGATAGGTGCTACTGACAACAGGTAACAATATCAGGCACGACATTAGATTACAGCTGAACACAGTGTGGTAGTGTATTATCCATCGCATCGGTGTAACGATGGAACAGGTGTACACCTAATAGCCAGTGCTATCGATAGGTGCTACTGACAACAGGTAACAATATCAGGCACGACATTAGATTACAGCTGAACACAGTGTGGTAGTGTATTATCCATCGCATCGGTGTAACGATGGAACAGGTGTACACCTAATAGCCAGTGCTATCGATAGGTGCTACTGACAACAGGTAACAATATCAGGCACGACATTAGATTACAGCTGAACACAGTGTGGTAGTGTATTATCCATCGCATCGGTGTAACGATGGAACAGGTGTACACCTAATAGCCAGTGCTATCGATAGGTGCTACTGACAACAGGTAACAATATCAGGCACGACATTAGATTACAGCTGAACACAGTGTGGTAGTGTATTAGCCATCGCATCGGTGTAACGATGGAACAGGTGTACACCTAATAGCCAGTGTTATCGATAGGTGCTACTGACAACAGGTAACAATATCAGGCACGACATTAGATTACAGCTGAACACAGTGTGGTAGTGTATTATCCATCGCATCCGTGTAACTATGGAACAGGTGTACACCTAATAGCCAGTGTTATCGATAGGTGCTACTGACAACAGGTAACAATATCAGGCACGATATTGGATTACAACTGAACATGGTGTGGAAGATTATTATCAAATGTTCTACACTGCAACCTATTCTAATATATTACGCTTAACAAAGAAAGTTCTCTTCCAATTTAAATATGTTTTGGTAATATTACAAGGTTTAAAATATTTAAAAACTGTACAAAATCACGAGTTTATGGTAATTATGGCTTCTATAATATTAAATTATACTCAAATATTTTGAATACATTCAGTTTTCATGTTGTACCTAACTTATGCAGCATTGCCGAGTACTACTTATTTTAAAATGAGTTATAAAACTATTCCCTCTAACGAAAATCAAAATTATTTACAATGTCTATTCTCAATACTCTAGTAAACAATATCTAAGAAAAGCTTGTAATAATTCTCTAAAGAAAATATATACACAAACTAAACCTTAAATAATACAGTAACATCTTATTAAAGGTCAAATTAATTGAAATAAAATCAAACTTCTTCACAGTATTTAAAAATCAAAACAAAGTAAACGCATTTATCTCTTTAAAATAGTCCTTCAAGCTAAAAGTACTACAAAAATCGTTTTTTATTTAGAAATCTTAAAATGCTTCATAACAGCATTATATTACTAGTAATAACATTCATGTTCTTCATTTATCCTATGATGAAACCTAAAAAAATCAATTACTATTTTAAAATTAGAAATAATTTTTTATCGAAATGCCTCATTAATATATTTAATTCCCAGTATGAATACGGTATTTATGATAAATTTGAGAAATAACCATTGGAACCTGGAAATCGTCATACGTATAATCACATACAGAAATAGCATCGCATAAGTTACACTCTAGATTTATAAAAACAAAGTTTTCAAGTAACTCATTGACCCGTAGTTTTTAGTTAGTATATTTAAGATTTTAAAATATTACATTTCACATAAAGTTTTACATTTCTTTTAACTTACACTATGGATAGATACGTTTTCATGAGTTCTTCCCTGAATTACGTGTTTTGTCAGCTTAGATTAAAATAAAAATAGTCCTTCCAGTTTGGTCAGAAGAAGCAGGTAACTATTGTAACAACTGAAATATTTGAAATGTATTGTAAATTTTACTCTACAACGTGGGATTTACCTATACTCAATATCTTAAAATCAATTCGAGAAGCAAAATATTACTATTCACAAAAGGTGTAGTAAATGATATTGGCACCCAAACACTTTTAATTTTGTACTTGCTTCATAAATAACAAAGTTATGATATTTTACAGACTTTAAACGGCCTCTATAATGGAACGAAATGGCGTACCAACTTGTCCAGTGATTTTATCTAAATTTATAAAATGGATTTTTGTTAGAACTTGTCTTATAAACAGTTCTTATATAAAAATCATATATGATTTACATGTAACCAATATCTCCAACAAAATATGAGAAAACAAATGTTCATAAAATGTTATCTGCATTCTATAAATATTTTTTTTATGACCATAAATAAAAAGTTTAGAATGTTTTAAAGGTTGAAAGGCTGCGATACTCAAACGAAATGGTGTACCAAGCCAGCCAACGAACTTTTTGAGATATTTATAAGATACGTGTTTTAACCAGTTTCGACTTGTTTGGATGGTTATTGTTTTTATGGGCGGCGTTACGGATGTATAATATTTTACGGGGGGAGGGGTGGTTTTTGGGATCTGCGGGTCATGTTCGCTGAAGTTATACTGGAGTTTTCATTTTGGCAATTGCTACCATGAGTACAATTGCAATAGGCTGATTTTCTATATAATGTCTATCCAATTAAAACGATCATTTGATCATTGAGGCAGTTTAAAACGCACACAAGGTATAATAACTTTTTTTAAATTTTCATTTAACTACGTAGTTCTTCCGAGTATATTTTATGTAGCAAATCTGATTACATATTTTTAATTCGATACTAATGTAATGTATACCTAACTAGATACTAACAAAATTATCACCAAAATAAATTTGAAATGTTTCATTTATACAACCTGATCCTGAAATTTTAAAGAGTGCATATACTTTTATGTTGAACAAAAAGGTGGCCTTACATTTTAAACTGTCGGACCAGTTATGATAAACTTATAACAATTACGAAAATTACTTTTTTGTTACTGTTAAAATACTATTAAATTCATAATATTAAGTTGTTCATTATTATTGTAATTTACTGAGAGGATACGGAACACTAGTAAAACTGAATAGCCCAGTTTAGTAAATAAAGTTTGTAATATAAGTTTTTAAATTGGCAATCTAAACTTTTAGTAATCTTAAAAGTTTAAACTGCCCATCTTCTTTAACTTGATACAAACAATATTGTATTTCAGTAAAACTCTTTAGTTGGAATAATTATTATCTTATAAACAACGTTTATTATAACAATATGTAGTTTAGAGATTTTATATTAACGAAATTGAATTTGAATCAAGAAAGAATCTATTTTAAGGAGTTAAGTTATCTTTACCCAAGTAATTTTTGCCTGTTAATCAAACAGTTTGCATTACATGATTTTCTGAATTTAAATTTTTATGTGGTGGAATTTGTATGCCAATTAATATTTAATTCACAAAATTCTGGATAAATACAAATTATTAACTAATAAATTATAAATTATTAACCAGCGTCCACGCAGAAATAAATTAAACAAAACAACTAACGTATTCCATACTTTATTAAAAAGGTTTTATAAATCATATACATGAAATATCACCAGCTTTAATTTTTCTTTACAGTTGGCTCTAGTAACAAGTTTATCCTTCAAACGTTACTTTACATCAACTAGAAGAAATACTCTTCAACTTAAACAACTAGGGCTTTCCTAAAAGTTCTTATTTTCGAAATGTACAAGAGTGCTTTCCATCCTTTATCTAGAGTTCAACCAAACCTTACTCTGTACTTTAAACAAAATCTCTTACTATAACACCCTCTAATACTAATATGTAATATTATATATTACATTATATTATAATGTACATACATGTTATTACATATATTATATATTACCGCTCTTCTGTGAGCAGTACCAAGGAATCAGGTGGCGGTGTTATGATTGCTGTATCAAATTTGTACCCTTCCTTTGAAATGCCGTCTTCTATCGATAACATCGAATGCTTGTTCGTCACCGCTCGGATCTTCGGTCAGCCTACTATCCTTGGTGGAGTATATATCCCGCCTCAATCTCCAGCCAATGTATTTTCAAATTTCAATGACTTAGTTGAGGAAGTGTGTGGTTCTTGTGAACCTGACACCAGGATTTTTATTGCTGGCGACTTCAATGTGCCACAAGTGGACTGGTCTTATCACTTTCAACCTCCGCGGAATGCTGCAGTCGAGAGTATGTTTGACCTGATTAATTTCCTAAGTCTGCGGCAGCACAACACCATTCTAAACTCAAGAGGAGTTCTGCTGGATTTAGTTTTTTCAACGGATGAAGAGATTAATATTGCGGCTGCCTCTGATCCTGTACTTTATGAAGAGGCCTTCCACCCGGCACTGGAATTTGAGTTACGTTTTGGCTGTTCTGGTGTTGATAATTGTGATGTGTTTTTCCATGATCTCAGACAGTGTACCATCGACAATGTCAGAGCCTGGCTTGCGTCCCTGAATTACCCTGATCCCAGCTGTTCGGACATTGAAGCCTCCTTCAACAGGTTCTGTCTGAATATGGGGAGTTCTAAAAAGACAAATTCACCTGTAGGAAGAAAAAACGGGTCTACTTACCCTCGATGGGTTACCCGGGAACTTAGACAATTGATTTCACGGAAGAAACTACTCCACCGAAACCACAAAACTTCTCTTCTAGACTGTGATCATGAAGCTTTCAGAGTGGTCAGGCGACAGTGCAAATCTCTTGTCAGCGCATGCCAATAGCAGTTTTTTGTTACTGTCAACAATAGCATAAAGGAAACCCCCCGATCCTTCTGGGGTCATATAAAGTCCTTAAGTAAGGCTAACACTGTACCCAGCAGACTTCAATATGGCTTATTCTCAGCTGATGAACCCCAGGGTATGTGTGACTTATTCTCTGATTACTTCTCAACCGTCTACACTCCACATACTGACTGTCATACTCATTACAATTATGAATCCAACATCAACGTTTAAACCTGTCTTTTCTCGGCCACTGAGATTGAAAGAAAACTACAGGACCTTGATGCCTCCAAGGGACCTGGGCCGGATGGCATAACTCCGGCCGTTGTGAAGTCATGCAGTGATCTTCTGGCTCCTCACCTAGCTGTTTATCTCAACATGCTGCTGCGTGATGGCTCTTTTCCGAACTCGTTGAAGCCTGGTTATCTTGTACCAGTTCATAAATCTGGATCTACATCTAAAGTAACAAATTACCGTCCTATTGTGATTCAGTCAGTGTTTGCCAAGATTTTTGAAAGTTTGATCCTGGACGTATTATACCTTAAATTCAAGAGTGTCTTCATCCCGCAGCAGCATGGCTTTCGCCCTGGAAAATCAACGACCACCAATCTTTGTGTCTTCAGTGACTATTGTGTTTCCTCCTTCTCTCGTTTCCACCAAGTTGACTGCCTGTATTTGGATTTCGCTAAGGCATTCGACAGGGTCATCCATAGCCATCTGATAGCTAAATTGAGGGCATACGGAATTAATTATTGGGCCTCTTCTTCTGTGGATGCAAAGCTATCTCAGTGGCAGAACCCGTCAAGTCAAATTTGCGTCATCACTCTCCAAGAATGTTGTGAGCGTAACATCGGGTGTGCCTCAAGGGTCCTTCCTCGGTCCTTTTTTATTTGGCCTGTTCATAAACGATATCGGGGAGTCACTAATATCGCATGTAAGTGGCTAAGCATGAAAAGTGTATTATCAATATTTCGAACACTATGTTGTAAACATTTTTGTAAAATGGCGATTGCCGTATGTATTAATAAATAAATGAAGCAAAAAAGATAATAAGGATAGCGTGTGTGTTGGGGAAGAACACACGTCAGCCTAAACAAATTATTAAAACATTTTAGATTAAGCGTTAGTAAAAGCTAATGGCAGTCAATAATTAGATCCACAAAAAAATTGTGTCACTTATTGAGTGAAAAAATTGGAATGAACGTGTTTCTCAGATGATAAAGAGATCGATTACTTTTCGTTCACGAGATTAAATTAATAATAATAACAAAAATAAAATTGTCCATTACAGGAAAGCTTGCCCGTCTTATTTAGCTAGTGATGTAAACAGTAACATGTCAATCACTTCCAGTTCTGACATCTAACGCCTTTTTAAAATCACTCTTTTTACCCTCGTCAATAATGATAAACGAAAAAAAATTGTACTTTAAAAATTCCTAACTATTGAAATTTTCAATTAAATTTTGATCAAGTATTCTTCTCTCTCTGTCTCTGTCTCTCTCTCTCTCTCTCTCTCTCTCTCTCTCTCTCTCTCTCTCTCTCTCTCTCTCTCTCTCTCTCTCTCTCTCTCTCTCTCTCTCTCTCTCTTCTCTCTCTCTCTCTCTCTCTCTCTCTCTCTCTCTCTCTCTCTCTCTCTCTCTCTCTCTCTCTCTCTCTCTCTCCTCTCTCTCTCTCTCTTCTCTCTCTCTCTCTCTCTCTCTCTCTCTATCTATCTATCTCTCTCTCTCTCTCACTCCCTCTCTCTCTCCCTCCCTCTCTCTCTCCCTCCCTCTCTCTCTCCCTCCCTCTCTCTCTCCCTCTCCCTCTCTCTCTCTCCCTCTCTCTCTCTCTCTCTCTCTACCTCTCCCTCTCCCTCTCCCTCTCTCTCTCCCTCCCTCTCTCTCTCTCTCTCTCTCTCTCCTCTCTCTCTCCTCTCTCTCTCACTCCCTCTCTCTCTCCCTCCCTCTCTCTCTCCCTCCCTCTCTCTCTCCCTCCCTCTCTCTCTCCCTCTCCTCTCTCTCTCTCTCTCCCTCTCTCTCTCTCTCTCTCTCTACCTCTCCCTCTCCCTCTCCCTCTCTCTCTCCCTCCCTCTCTCTCTCTCTCTCTCTCTCCTCTCTCTCTCCTCTCTCTCTCCACTGTACTAAAGCGTGGAAATCATCCAAGCGTGATCTTTAGCTAACCGCAGCAGTCACGGAACCGCATTATAAGTGACTGAGTGATCTTACGATCCTAACTGTGACAATATAACTTCACCAATCCTGTATTCAATTGCGTCCACAAACTTCAACTCTAATACAGTGTTTACAATAATGCTTATTAAATTCTATGTTATACGTTTACATTAGATTTTCTCAGCACAGCCAAATATTTTGGGAGGCAGTATATGAACTTTTAATTTATTTGCGCTTAGAAATATACAAAACGCTGTGTATCAAACAATGTATAAGTTATTGAATCAGTAAACGTGAAGTTCTGCCTTGAAAACAGCTGGCTACAGCCCTGTATGATGGATAGTGCCGACAATACATTTATATTAATGTCAATCTACAGTAGCTGTCACTCGACGACACGGGTGTGAAATAATGGCGCTCGGCACACATTCCAGACCCACACCTGCCCTGAGAGTGTTATATCCTGCAGTAGCAAAGCTTCCTCGTTGCCTAGATGTTAATTCTAAATTTCCTTCCACCAAAAAGTTTTCAAGTGGCACAAATATAGACAATGGGCAAATTGACATATCATAGCTGTAAATAAAATTCACATAATAAATTACATAATATATTTTGCCTAAAGACAATGCACAACAGGCAAGGTATTATTAACAACTATTCCTACTTAAAGTACTTATTATTATGTGGTTTTATCACTAATAGTAATTTGGTCAATTTAAAATTTGCTACAGTTTCTAATATCATTCGAGGAAATATTTTGCTAACAAGAGGTGTTCAGCACATTCCACTAAGCAAGGAGGAGTAACTTCTCCATCCCACATCCTGCACTCTCAGAATATCGTAGCCTATTGACTTTCCGGCAGGTACGAAAATCCAGTCTACACACTCAACTAGCCTCTAGAAACCTCCTAACGCTAGAAACCATTAGTCTCAGAGAATCTGGTCCCTAAATATATACTCAAAATTTTGAACACCCCAAAACGTTTTAAATCAACTAGCCTGTGTATAACCTGTAAAAGCCATGGTACAGAAGTTGTAATCTATACACTCATATACATTAAAGCTCCTTAAGAATGCGGTTTGTTTTCAGAACCTATATTTTAAGAATATACATGACGCTTTTCAAAAAGTTAAGAAATACGAGTGTGTTAGTACATAGTTAAATCTTTATTTATACAAATCAGTGCGATTAAGTATTTTATGAATTTGTGTTTAAGAAACCACAATGAAATAACCAAGCTCATGAAATTAAAATACTACGAATCTCGACCACAACGCATTAGGGTGCTGCCAAAACTATAGAGATTTTCGCTGTCTGGTCTACACAAATGTGTAAAATACCCGTTTTTCATTTGTCCAAAACTATTTTAAATATTTGATTTCTTATTTTATGTTTTGAAATGCTTTTATCATAAACTCACGAATTTAAAAAACCATTTAAGCCATAACAAAACCAAACCATGAGAACTTTTATGATAACGCTACCTCATCAAAGAGTTATATTTGTATTTAAAAAATTATCCAAATGTTGAGTATACTTTAGTTTAATATTAAACTGTACATATGTTATACAGAATGAATCTTTTTATTATTAAAATTTGACAAATGAGTTCGTTAAATGAAGCAAACAATCTTTCTTCATGTTATCCAGTCAACATGTTACAGAAATTGTGTGCTAATCACATTTATCAGTATTATTTACTTGAAAGGGATTTTGACTTCTTAAAAGTACTGAAAATTAAACATAAAACTCAGGAAGACATACAGTTACATGTAATTCACCCTTTATTTCTGTTTATTAAACTTAATTTTTAATTGGCAGGTAATTTTATTTAAAAATATAATAATATTAAAATATTACATACTTTTTAAATTACGAATAAAATATTTATTTGTATTCTTTCTGAAAACATAAGATGCATTTTGTTATTTAGAGTTATAATAGAGTCGTAATTTCTTATTGCAAAAATTTTTAACCTTTTAAACCTATTTCCATTTTAAGATCTGAGGATAAATAAAATTTAGTTTGCTACCATATTCAAGTAATGTTGGGAACATATATTTTACTCAAAAATAATAGCCCTATATTCGATTTGATGGTTCCGCCTTGACGCGAATCTTTCTTTTAAATCTTAATTTTGTATGAACCTGTAACGTGCAACCTCATGTATATATATATATATATATATATATATATATATATATATATATATATATATATATATATATTTATATATGATTTATTCCATCATGTTTGTTGCTATGAAATCTGAAGTCACTTTAAAACCAAGTTATGGAGTAGTACGATCGATAACCGACTTCGCTGCGACTTACACCTTCAGTCGTCAACTTGGAATAAATTATTTTACCTAACTTTCTGATTTAATACTTTGTTTTACTAGTTTGGCGTCTGTAACATTTTCATCTTTTAGCATTATATAGCTCAACATCATTACGTAATAATAACTTCACAATTATAAATTAACAAAAATACCAAGTTCAACAACGTAATATGTAACAAATATTTTTGTAGATGGTACGAATAAGTACAAATGTATTCTCATTTTCCACATATTTATTTTAAAAATTATAAGTTATACTGCATTATTTTACCGCCATGTCTGGTGGTAACTGATCCGGGAACTGCTCAAACGACTAGCAATATATATAACGAAATAATGTTGGCTGATCGATTAGTGAATCCTCTGCAACAGCTACTGATGACGACATCTGATATCTTATGTCGTACGATAGCTGTCACACAAGGACGCCGACAGGGTCGAAATTTGGCATGAACCCTTCATCTGCTACCTACATCGATATCCATAAGTAATAAAAAACGATTCACTGAGAGTCTCGAATTCTATCTATCCAGGAAGCGGCCCTTATTACATCGGTGTTATGGGTACCCGTGTTGGCAACTAGAAAAACAGAATAAACTAATTAGTAAACAGCATTTATTGTATAGATTAATATTACGACATTTTCAACAACTTATCAAGACATATGTGATGAAATTACTTTGTTGGTTTAGTTTATTTCATACAAAACTTGAACACCTTAATTTAACTTGTAATGTCCAAGCTAAATGGAGACGGACTTTTTATGTTTTTTTAACTGGGATTACTGATATAAACTATATGAACCATAGAATACTATTAAATGTTATTAAAGCAATACTTTTCCAATATGGTTGTTTTGGGTGAGGACTTTCGAAACCAAAAAAGAGGTTGGAAAAAGTCAAAAATTAAACTAAATTGGAAAAGTCTTGTTTTAATGATATTTACTACTATTTAAAAAATGTTTCCAATAGCTCAAAGAGTCTTCAAAGAGACGAACCTTATATGGATCTGCTACAGATGGATCTCGTGCATGACAACTAGACCAAATAAGTTTCGATTAACGGTTTTGTTTGTCTGTTAAATACAAATATTATATTTTCTAAATTTTAATCCTACTTTGCGCAGAACTAGAAATCTTATGTAATAATATTTTTAATTGCTCGCATTATAACTACATCCATGTAACATTCGGAATTTGAATTACTCGTTCATTACTTTAATCTAGTATAGCTCCAAAATATTTCACAAATTCTTTAGTCGATGGAACACCATTTGTGCGATATACTGCTGTTCAGATAAAATTATTATTTTATACTATTGAACTTTATACTTTTATAAAATTATTTTTATACTGCCCCCTATACTGAGATTTAGGTGAGCAGGGATTTAAATTGGAAAGGCGTAATATTTATAACATATTATAAAACACACATACACACACACACACACACACACACACACACACGCACACACACACCAATTGAATGCACAGAAAACATACTGAAATTTTTATAAGAGTATAAATAAACCAACTAAAATATCTTTCCCAAAATATTGTCTCGAGATAAGAAATATTAAACATTTCCGATACATAGAAAGGTCAGTTAGAAAAAAAATAATACTTAAAAATGATAAGATTTAATATTTCTGAAAAGGAATGAAAACTCTCTGATTTTATAGCATGTAGCAGAACATTGTACGTCAGGGACCCAATTGAGAACTTGAATCTCAACTCTCAAGACGTATTCTTGGTAGTCGATACTTACCTACACTGAAAAATTTTCCTTCTTCCTGGTTACAAAACAAATATATTTGTTTTGTTATATTGTTCCCGAAGCAATATGTATGAACTTGGCAGAATTAAATGTTATAATTCAATATATTTTACACTTATCAGTGTTAGAGACGTTGTATCACTTATATTTCAATTTTACCATAAGAGAAACCTATTTGGCACATGATGAGACTTTTTAGGACAAGAAATACACTGTTACAAGACCGTTTTCTTTGTTTGAGGCTTAAATTGTGCAATTACTTGCAAAAGTTTATAAAAAAAATGAAAACTCGACGAAGAAGCGAGGCTATTATACAGAAAATAATTATCAAACTCCAAGAATACAGTGTCATACTCGCCAGTTTGGACTGTTAACGTAATTCTGCACAATTTCCTGAACAGTCGCCGACACACAGCACCATTAACCAGGCACATTATGCAATCAGTGAGCCTATAACTATTCAAAATACCATTATTATCTTTAAGTTATTGTTTATTTATTATTATTAAATAAATAGCGCACAAAAATGTGTAGAGTAAAAAGTATGGAGGGAAGTGTACGAGTACAAACGGTACACTACAATCTAAAAATGACAGCCATTTTGACGTAATTAAGTGATATAATCACAAATGGTAGATTTTCCACTTCAAATATAAAACGAGTGAAGCGTGCTGGGTGTGGGTGGTATGATAGAGTGGGTAGGTAGCGGTAGGGTCGCAGGTGGCGTGTATTGCAGCTCCCGGGGGAAGTCGACATTTCTGATAAATAGTGGCCGACTGCTGTAAGCTTTATAACACGTAATGCTTGCTCCTTGTTCTTCACAAATACGGAGTCAACTGCTTGTCTTATCTTAGCTTTCCATTGTTAGATTTATTCGTCATTTTGTTATCATTTTCCGTGGTGATATATGTACTACTAATTTTCATTATTATTAAATTATTTTTGAAGTCATTTTGTTAATAACGTAAATTTTAATTGGATAAAAGTTGAGCAATTTGTTAAACAGTGAGTATTTTTACTTTAACACATTATCAAAATTGTACGTGGAGAAGATCTTTATACCTATTCATGTGTGATGTTCTCGTACTTTCGCTAAGATGCGATAGAACACAGTTTAGATGTCACTTACATGATATATGTTCCATTACTGAGTCCCCAGAGTGCAATCGACTAATTGCAAATTACTGGCGAACTCAATTTACATCGGCGAGAATGTTATTGCTGTGTAAACTAATTATAAATGGAGTGTAGATCATTGTATATTAAGTTTAGTGATTTATACATTAGTTTACTCTGGGATAATTAATAGTACAGTAATAGGAGTAAATAATACATACAAACATTATTTAGCATTTTAGTAGGACTTTCTTTTATTTAAAATACGCACAACACAAACACAAAGGTTTACGACGTATTTATTTGTAAATGATTTTATTAAAAATTATTATACATCTTTACAATTAAAGGGGTTAAGGCAATAACGACTTACTTTAGAAATAATTTATAGCATTAGATTATATTTAAAAAAAAACAATTTATTAACGTGATTTTTAAGGGGAGTGGGAAGGCCCCTATACCCGCCATGTTAAATTTTGTGAACTTTAGGTACACTTTTCTCAGGAACTATAAGAGATATTGAGTTGGAATTTTATATCTGTATACCCCTATGTATTTTAAAGCTACACTACTAGAATTATTTTAATATCTTTTTTAATTGTTGAAAAAAAAAATTAATATGCTATTTTTCACTAACTTTTTTTTACATAAAATTTTTTTTCTCAGCAAATACAAATTTAAATTTTATAATTCTAGTGCTGTTACTTGGTATTATTTAGGGTGTACATGCATAAAAAATTTACACTCTGTATCTTTTTAGTCCTAATTTATCAAACACCCCCTCAACTTACTGGAATAAACCATCATTGAAGGTTAAAACTGCATCATTGGCACCAAGCTTCAAAGTATCTAAGCCTAACAAATGTGTTTTTTTGGAATTTTTGACCAAACTATGTTATTAAAACTTTCATTCTGGTTTTGTGTTTGGCCATGAAGGTACTTTTTTTAAAAGGTCAGGATTTGACAAGTCAGTAAATATTTTTTTTTTTTTCATGGCAAGTAATATAGCTTCAGGAATGCTGTGATTATGGCTATAAGACTGCTTCAGTTCTTTTGATTTATTATAGGTACACCCAAGAATCAGCTCCTTTTGGGCATAGGCCATGTTGGGGAGTTTTGTCGGTCGACAGCTTATGGAAATAGATGGCCCATATATTCCTTCTCATTGCCTTGTACTCCAGTGTTATCCGACACTGCTCGTCTAATGGCTAATCCATAATATGTCTGCAACTTGTCAATATCTAGATCAGTGAGCCTATTTTTACCTCCAATCTTTTTACCATCATCCAACATTTTGCCTTTTATAGTCCCTTTTTAGCTGCCGAAGTCTCGTCCCCATTCGTTTTTTTGTATGTGGCCGATACACTCAAGCTTTTCTATCTTTACATCTTTACCATACGGCTGTTCAGAAACAACTGTCTGATAGCCCGTACTATCACCGTCTCCTAAATACTTTACGTACCGTGATCAACAGAGTCGTAAAACAGCTTTACCGCACCACTAACCTCCATTGTACCACTTGAACCTTGGAAATTTTTTGTGCATACATGAGCCTTAGGAACTTGCTTAGTATTTTCAGCCATAGTGCAAGTATGGCAAAACTTAGACATAACATGTATGTCAAGAACTTTGGTAATGTCTACACTAGTAACAGACATAATTCCATTTTTAGATGTGTGGCCGCGCTTCTGCCACGACCCATCCAACGCTACTGCCAAGTCAGAACTACCACCATTTTCTGTCACTGCTTCTTCTCGTGCTAGGGCCATACTATCTTTAGCACATGCTTCTACAGCTGTATTTAGTGATTGTGCGTATACAGAATACTTTTGAGGTGGAGATGGTAGATCAAGAAGTGAACAAAGAATATTGCCTGCGCTAAGACCCCGGCCAATAGTTTCTCATACCATAAATAAATCGTAGGTTTTATGTCATATTTATTGTTTTCACAGAGGTCTGAGTTCCTGAAACTAACTCAAGTGGAACATTTTGAACATGCAATGTCAACATTTACAGACAGTCCATGTCGTTCTTCCTGTGACACAGCCAATTCGGACACAGTCATAGCCACCGCAATGTTTACATCGCACAAAAACCTTTTATAACCTCACTTAGTTTGTCTACATTAAAAATACAGTTACCATTACCTTTGGGCTCAAACCTGTCATAAACAGAGAAGTTCAGTTTTTTTTGAAGAAGAACTTGGTCTTTGTGAAGTACTGAGGCCTTCAGGAGTAGTGATAGGGCTAGGCCTAGGCTCCGAGGCAACACTCGGTGTATGTGATTCCACTAACTCAACTGATTGCAATTTTGTGTACCTATTCCCTTTGAAAGTACTTTTCTTCTTATAAGATACATTTAAATGAGGCATTGTTAAAAACACAACACAACACAATGACTTGAACTCACAAGGAATAGAACTCACAACGAAACAAACTCAGAAACACTAATTTTGTTTATGTTGTCTAGAACAGTTGTAATAGAAAAAAACAATTAAGAAAAACAACAGATGTTAGCAGTAGACAGTACTGGCTGGTACTACCAAACATAACAAAATCAAAAACACCCAACTGTTTTGTGTAAGTAGTACTATACAAAAGTGAGGCCTACTCTGGCGCTACCATAAAGCAAAAAACTTAAAACATACTATGTTGTTATATTTAAAAAAGTATATTTAGAGTTATCGTATTTAATTTCTAAAAGCAGATACTTAAAGAAGAAGTTTAATTCTACAAAACTGCATTAAAAATAGAAAATCTAAAAAAAAAATTTGTTTACCCTTCCCACTCCCCTAGATGCCACCATTTTTGGTTTGAAACTCATTCATATTAAAAATTACTTTTTCACAGATAGTGTTTTTTTTATTTTCCTTATTTTTTCACAAAATAGTAACAACTTATGCTTACGCTTTGGCTATGCTGCCCAAATAAAGTTTTAGCAATAGTTTAATTTGTATTATATAGTATAATGTTTCCCTGTCCTACTTTAAATATCTGTTCTGATGTATTCTTGTACTTTGTTCATTATGAATGTTAATGAAGGAATAAATTTGATTTATTTTATTTCAATGTAATATTCATATGTTTTTATTATATTTAATATTTATATAATAATTTTATACACGTTGTTTGAAGTGAAAAAAAAATATTATTTAGATTATCTTTTTTAATGCGAATATTTTTTTAGTGACCGAAACGAGTGACCTATATTTCGGATGCTGGTTCAGGGAATAAAATTAGAAAACATTAAATGGAAAAAATGTTTGAAATTTTATTTTTCCTATCTATCTGTACTATATTTCTCCATAAATCCTAATTACTAATTATTAGGACAAAATAGGGTCATTGGTGGTCGTGGATACATCATTTAGAGTATATTAAAATATAATAGTATTCCAATACAGTTATAACGTTATTGAGAAAAATATGGTTTAGATTGATTTCTTTCTTTTAAGAAAAATCACCAACAGCAGAAGGGAATGTAAAGAAAGATATAATATCCTACAACAGTTATACTTGAGCGAATGCAAAATATTCAAAATTCAATCTGTCTCTAGTATAATCTTTTTCAGAATATATGAAAGTTGTTCAATTAAAGATGGTAACGAGACTGCTGAATGATATGGATGATAATTGGTCTGATATTCCATTCCAATGGATTAAAGTTCCAGATAATATATTATTGTTTTTGAAACCTTAGGAGCAAGCAGCTATGGATGTAAGATATTTATACATTCTATCCGCTCACAAATCTTCCAATCTAGATAAGCCTGTTAAATTCGCGTAAAGCAACTCCATCAGAGCCTCAGCTAGATGTTGGTAACTTTTCTAGCTAGATGTACATTATTTACGATTGTTCATAGGTGAAGGCAAATAACCTTACATAATGAGCCTCGTTAGTCCTTAAATATCCGCCTTCCGAAGATCAATTCAACGATTATGGGCCCAAACGACAATGGCATTTTGTATACTGTTTAACCATCAACTTGTTAATCCCGCATATAAATACATATGATCATATAGTACATACATAATACCATACATTCATGCGAAACATAACTCGTATATTCGATCTACGGTAAATCATAAATTTATATGTATTGTAAATGAATTGATAAGCAATATATAAAAGGGTTGGGCTTCTATATAGTTTATTAAATGGATTAGCAAGACAATGCCTAACACAGTTTTCGGCGTCCCAGTAATTGAACAGAGAATCACTTGCAACGTTTTTCATTTCTATACTATACTTAAACACTATGGAATTGTGGGCTAAATCTGAAATTAAAATAAAACCGGAAATAATTTTAACGGGTTTTTGATATGTATAGCTTCATATTTTAAATGGACTTATTTTAAATAAATAATCTGTAATCTCTCTTAGTATTTAGTAACACTTCCATTTAATTTTATACTAGTTACATGAAAAATGTCATAGTTTAAATTTCAAATTTACTGGTGAACTGTTTTTTTAGTTTCAAATAAAAAGAATAACAAAATCTACAAGACTAAAGACGCTAACGATTCCTTTATATTTTAGTTTGGAGAATTGTAGCTGCAGAGATAAGCCGTTTAGCTGAAGAGTGGCATCGTATCATTATAGATCCTAATATAACAAGGGAAACGTTTTACTTTACATAAGCATGTGGCGGGATATTACGCTTATACCAATATTTTCAGCCTTGATAGCGCATTCAATCAATTTTCTTTTATGTTATCATGAACAAGTCTTTAGATACACAAGTACCTTGTAAGCTTAAGAGGTTACATGAAAGCAACTGGGACTAAGCTTTTTTCTATATTAAAAATAAACAAAAAAACTTACTTTAATTAATTTAAATCGAAGAAATAAAATTTGTTGGTTTTATACAAATAAAATTCTTAAACGTACAGTACAATACTACTGCTTTAATAATGATGAAATACAATAAAGCACTAAAACTAAAAGTTCATTAAACAAAAGACGCTTACGGTTCTAAATCATTGAAATAATGAGCTCTATGTATTTATTTATCTGATGTTACACTTATCCCTATTAATAAACCTAATGTAAACCATACTGCAATGGATACATAACTCTCCGTTTATCATAAATTATAACATTGTGTACCACATTAATATATATCCATTTAGTTAATTAAGTACTCTTGTATGATTGTGTATTACAAGCATAATTTCCAAATTTATGTTTAACAACCTTGACCTTTTTCAAAAGATTTGTCTTAATAATCAGTTACTTTCAGAATACTTAACATCATTATTTTAGATTCACCGTTATGATTTCTGTAAAATAAACTTAGTTTTATTTTACAGGTGGTTAGTAAGGACTGTTTATGTGGTATTATCGTACGCTGGTTTTGCAAATCGCACGACCACTTCTATAGTTTGTAGCATACAAGAGAGTCGAACCCAGGAATACAAGCTTGTTCCGGTACCATACAAGTTTTACAAGCTGAGATTCGAGACCTGAGAGCCAATTTGCGATTTAAAAGTATACAGCCTGGTTTTTCTCAAATTCGATTGAGACATTTCCCCTAAGAATGGAGTTGATAGTTTTAGAGGAGGTCAAATTGAAGGCTGATACCCTTGAACAAAACTAGCTTAGCTGATGAAATGTTTGTTTCTTAGGAAAATTCCTCATTTAAGAAAAACTAGATTTTGTACTTGTACAGTGCCAAATTTTGGTGTAAACTATGCATATTATTTAACAAAACTTTTACTGTTGCACATGCTAAGTATACCTTAAACTTCTTTCATTAAAGATTTTTCAACATTCGCTCTAAAATAAAGACGTGCAACATTCTTTGACTCTCTCAACATGCATAAATCCTCACTTCTAGTCTCAATGAGCTTCAAGCAGGAATGGACGTGATAGTCACTGTTACCGTACGTGTGGTTGTATGCTGTAAAAATAATATAAATATATAATAGGCGGTTATCGTTGCGTCCTTCGTTAGAAGCTAGGAAGAAATACAGTGATAGTGATATATTAGTATTGGATATGCAAAAGATGATGACAACTGCTTGACAGGGGAATTGAGAATTGTGGCAGGTTTAAGAACTTCTAAGAATGTCAAGTACAGACTTTGAGTACTTTGTTCATTGGACTTTTAGTTACGAATTCTTATGCGAAAACTATTGCTGAATCAAGTCTACTGTGTAAAAGACGCCAGTAAATATTTCATTGATCTATTTGCTTCGTCTATTTAATAAAGATGCTTATGTTCCAATTAAGAGTTTTGAATAAAGATTAATTTATCGTATAGAGAACAAATGATGTATAATGCATACTTAAAAATTATTATTTCTCTAAAAACTTTGTATATTCCATTAAGATTTTTATTCACTTTTATTAATCAAATGTATAAATAATTATTCTATCAGTCTAGTTTCCTTCCAGGCATTTTTACATCTTATTTGATTAAGGAATTTTACGAAGACCACGAAAATTAACTGGAGGATCCTCACAGTGTCAATCCTTAGGATACTGTGGAGGAAAATCTAATATTTTGGCAGCTGTAAATAAATGGATGAAGTGCGGATAGTAAGATAGGTGATATATAAACTCCTCTAATTAAGGGGGTATAATCAAACAATACATTCATAGTGCTAGAGAACAGTAGAACGGAAATAATAGCGCTGAGGTTTAGAGCGCACTACAAAAGAAACAAGGACGAGACACGAGAGTTATAGCCCGGGAGCAGAGAACCAATTTGCTTTATATCTGAGAACACAACCTAGTTTTTCGTATTATCGATAGAGAAATTAAAATATTCTCTAAAGAAAAACACGGGTTAAAATTACCAAACGATCGATTTTCCATCGTTCACAATTTTGTAACGTGCAACACTTAAAACATTATTTAAAGTTAAAACAGCATCGACAAGCAGGATAAAGCAGAACATTAGGCTGAAAAAGCTACCACTGGTATTCTTTCCTAAAATATTTCAAGATTCAAATACGTCTTCAAATCTTTTTAGTGACATAGCAACACAATATATTTTAAATGACAACTAAATTAGAAGAATATTACATCTTACCTAACATGGATTAGATACTAGCATTATATATATGCTATCCATGCTATTATATAAATGGAGTACATAAGTATAAGAAATCGCATTGTAATAATACTAAATAAGTTATATCATTAAGATACGCAAAATGAATATATGTAATTGTCGTTAACAAATCGTGAAGAAATTTTAATGAAAAAAAATGTTTGGGAAAGCTATTTATTGTTATTTACTGCATGGACGAGTAATTATAACAAAACATTTACATTATATTAAAATAATGGTATATAGTAAAGAAACTTATTATACGATTTCTTATGTGAAGGGATAATAACTGTTATTTCAACCTCCGAATACATGTTTAGTACATCTTTATCTATAACTATGTCTTATAATGACGCTTTATAGGTATACTAGCCGTAAGAATCCACATGAACACTTGCAATGCAACGTTACTAAGTAGTATTTCTCCAGCAAATATGTTCGTGGTCGAGAGCCATGAATCATTGTTGGCAGGTAGTGATTAGGTCAGATGATTACACAAAATCTATGTTAACGCGCAGGTTAACGGTTATGGCCAGAATATATTGTTAAAACGTTAAATAATACCTTCTACCATTATTCGCTAAGTTTATTGTTTATCACTCTATATAATCTTTCGTAGTACATGATATGAAACAAATGTATTATTCACTTCTCTTACAATTAGGCACCAAGTCCGATTCTGAAGAAAATAAACTTGTATAGTACATTTAAGAAAAGAATTTAAATGTCAGTACGTGAAATAAAGTTAATTAATCGAGTGTAGCAGACTGTAAAAGCCATTTTTATATTTATTGGTACTAATGTACCATAAAAAGAATATTTTGCTTATCTAATATTATCTTCAACTATATAAATCAAGTAAAATATATAATTTAACAAATTTCTTAAATTTTTAAAATAAAATAAACAATATTCATTTTACAAGTGAAGTAAAAAATAAAACAATGAATCAATATCATCATTTTACATGAAATATTTGTATATATTTGATCTGAAACTCTCTTGGTAATAAACGTTAACTCACGCCGTTAGCTAGTTCAGGTCGTCTATATTTTACAAACTCAGTCCTAAGATGGATAAATTTTAAAACATTAGCACTTATGTTATACCGTGAACACAAGGCTGTCCAATCTTCTACGGGATCAGCTGTCCGGAGTCTATAATGATGCTAATGCTCCTGCCCTACACTAACTGGCCTGGTTTAAATGTAAAACCGATGGCCAAAAGTCCTTGCAGTATTGACTTCATTAATATAATAAATATTAGAAATTAATTAATCCAAAAAATATATTTAAACATTTGTATCAATTTATTACTAAACTAAACACCTGAAGATTTTGAAAGTTTTTATATTAAATTACATATCATAATTCTTACATTGTGCAGAATATAGTTGATTGAATGTTGACATTTCACAAACGTAGCAGATTCCACAACTACGCCTCGAGTTTACTATGATGGAGATAAAAAAGTGAATTTTCCTTACGTAAATTCGTAAACTATAATTATAAATATTTAAACTACTTTTGAACAATACGATTTGTTCTTTATATTTGAAAACTTATACGAAACGTATTTTCAATATTTCGACATTCCACACGATTAACACACAGAGATAGATTCACGTAATTGGCTTATACTTACCAATCACGTTTAATCGTTGAGCTAGCTGTCAATTAACTTATTGAATCTTTACCCGTTTCCAGATTATCCTAAATCCAATTGTCACAGTGACATGTCATGTACGTTGAAAGGTTTACTAGAATCCATACAGTATATTATATGAACTCATTCTAATGCCATTTTCTTTGATTTTACTCAATGTCTCTTTATGATAATTTATATGCATAGATATTTAATGTTAATGGGAAACCTTCCTTATGATTTATGATAGATTCATGTTACGGTAATTTCATATTTTTGTAGAAAATTACTTCAAATTAATAAGACTATCTAAATAGGCCAAACTAAATAGGATGGAACAAAGAATGAGTTAGCTCCGTGACCATTAAAGTTCTAGATTAGTCATTTATCAAAAGTGCAGTATTCAAACAATAGCATAAACATTTATACGTATAAACACACATATACTGCATTTTCTGGTGTCTCAGAGTGAGGTATATTGTGTTGGTAGGGATTATTTCATACATCGGTTGCTTGGTTAATTAGGATAATTAACATGGTGAATAACATTACTTTAATTACCGACAGGTCCGGAAACTTGTTTGGATAATATGGACTGGGTTTAGATGGCAAGGATGCTGAGGATATGTATGACAGATTTCATAATATTTGTTATATTGGTTTAATGATATCTTCCATATGAAGAAAAAAACTGTAAAGAAGATATGCTTTTATAATATTTGCCATTTCCCTCATAACTAAAATATGAAAGGTACTGTTTTGTTACAAAAAGTACTGGAGATAATCTGGGTTGAAACTGTTAAAATGTCATATAGTTGTCATTTTAAGTCTAAAAAGATACGTAAACAAGCGCTTTAATTCCAAAAAAATTCAATTTTGGCTTGGAATATCCATGGCTGATGCAATCGGTATGCTGGCCTTAATGTTATCGCTGGAAGGTGAGGTTTGAGGAAGGTCTTGCCAATAGTGCTATTTATGGGAATTAAGTAGCCGTTTTAAGTAATTCTTTCAAATGGCATTGATTGAAATATTATGTTAAAAAACCTATAAACTAGAGAGTAACTGGCATCAAAAACGATTTATTTCAATAAAATTAATTTATATCGGCAAGATAGATGTTTACAATAACTACTCTATTAATTGGTTACTATAGCTCTTAATAATGGATTTTATTTTGTTAAGGTATGTTGTATACTAAATTCCTTCCAGTTTGTATTAATGCCCACAGATTCAATATAGCAGCCAAGAATTCACTAGTGTCTTATAGATTTCCCTTTCCGCAAAAGGAGCTTAATAACTGATCAAGGTTCAAACATTTTCCAAAAACATTTCGTTTCCATTTACGCCAAATTTATGCTATGGTAGTTGTAAGTAAAAGAATGTTAATTCTCTGGGTAATTGGTTAAATTGCCGTTCACATACCGGCTGATTAGCAAAGTCACTATTAGGATAGTAATTTGGTCTACAAA